>NW_015388424.1:75231-113897 GCF_001527695.2 Protobothrops mucrosquamatus
CTCTCTCTCTCTCTCTCTCTCTCTCTCTCTCTCTCTCTCTCTCTCTCTCTCTCTCTCTCTCTCTCTCTCTCTCTCTCTCTCTCTCAACGATTCTCCCAGATTAGTCCATATTTTGTTCCTTTTCACAACAGCCCTGAAGACATGGTTCTGTCAGTGGCCTTGGGGACCCTGGGTTGATAAAAAGCCAATCTACTGGCTTGTTTGATTGCCTTTGACACCATGGGAAGGGGAGGAGATGAGGGGAGGAGATGAGGTGTTGGGGTTTTAAACTGGGGCGTTACATTGCTGTATGTCACCCAGAATCACCGTGTGTGAGTTGGGGGAACAGTATAAATATGTTTAATAAATAAAATACTGAGTAGCTAGCAACTGCTATCTTCCCTTTCCCCACCTCTATTCTCTTTTAGCACTTAGAATTGGCTAAGATCCGCAGTGCTTGTCTGCCAGGTGTGGTTCCTCTATACCTGCGAAATATTTTCAACAAGTTGAGAAAGAACTAATATTGCCGAAGTGCCTGATAAAGCTCCTCCAGGATATTGTATGGGAGAATGAAAAGGTTTAGCCAAGTGCTTATATATTGATAAATGCTTTTGTAACTGTTAGAAAGCAAAGGAGACAACTTGCCAAACAATTTGATTGGCATATAGCAGGCCCGGCATTTTGTGAGATGCTGTTGACCCTTGTGCTGACTCACTGAATTTCCTAGTAGGAGATACAGGAAAACTAAAGGCTGTCCGTGTAAAGGTGCCTTTATATATTTCTGTGTGTATGTGTTTTTCAGCCACTGTTTAGCCTACATATGTGCAATCCAGCCTTTTTATGTCATTTGATGTTAGCTCTTCGAGGAAGTACAGACAAGAAGCAGAACAATGAGTACCAACTTTATCTCTCTTGTAAGGTTTGATTAACAAAATCTTGCAAGTTTGAAGCATTTCTCTCCCGCTTTCCTTTCTGGGAAACTAGAGGGAGTCCCTTCTGAAATGCTTCCTACACCTCCCCTCCTTCTGTGAGCTGAAATACTTTTTACATGTTAGTTAGATAGATAACCTTTATTGTCATTTTTTACTATGGGCACAATGGCTCACATTAAAAATGAAATTTAGTTGCTTGCTCTCAAAGTGTATACATACATAACACACGTATACAACGTGTATAGACCTACACCCTTACATATAAGTAACATATAAATATTAATCACTGTCCATCTTGAATACATGACGGAAGGAGGAAGCTTTAGAGTTCACAAGGTTAATACTGTATGGAACAAAACTGACCAAATCTGGATGTTCTACCACAGAGCCTCCTCCCAGAAGGTAACAAGGAAAACAGGTTGTGAAGAGGAGGTGTAGTGTCCCAGACAATCTTATGGACCCTGCTCAAGCAGCACTTCTGTGCTATGCCCTGGATGGAAGGGAGGGAACTGCCAATAATCTTTTCAGCCATCCTCACCACTCTCTGCACCACCTTCCCCTCTAAAACCAGACTGTGATGCAGTATGACAGGATGCTCTTGATTGTCCCTCTGTAGAAAGTGGTACGGGCAGGGGAAGAAAGATGTGCTTTTCTCATACGATGCAGAAAATGCAGGCGCTGCTGTGCCTGTTTCACCAGTGTCTCACTTTTGAATGACCAAGCCAGCCTATTTGCTAACTGCACACCCAGGAATTGGATGCTGGTAACCATCTCCACAGGTGAATCATTGATTCACAGAGAAGTGTGGCTGTGCCTACCTTTTCTGAAATCGACAATGATCTCTTTGGTTTTTCCAGTGTTCGAAACTAAGTTGTTTTCCTTACACCAGTTCACCAAACCCTCAACCTCCTTGCGGTTGTTCAGTTGTTGTTCAGTCTGCAGCTCTTCTTCCTATCTCCCAAGGTCATTCACACATACCATTACATCTTGATTTCCTTTTTGTCATTGCAAAATTTGTATCTTTTATACACTGGGTATTTCTTGAAGTGCTAAATGAGCAAGGACAACATTGGTTCTAATGTACAAAATGCAGGGATTTTGTCTGAAAGGAGTTTGTCACTTTGAAGTTTTTGATATATTAGTAGTCAATGGACTAAGCCTGCTCTGTTACCTGAGTCTCCAGAACAATTTTGTACTTGGATTGACATTTATAGATGAGTCAGATACATTTCCTCAAGGACGTATGGGTAAGTCCTTAACTTACAATCATTTGTTTCAGCAATTGTTCAAAGTTATGACAGTGCTGAATGAAAGGACTTACAATTAGTCTCCAGTGTCACAGCCATTGCAGTTCTCACAGTCTTATATTATTGGCAGCCCATCCATACTTAATGATCACATGGGCACTTCAACTTCTCGCCTCATCTCTGCCCTTTTAGCCCCCTGCACTTCCCAGCCCCTGCCAGCCTATCTGACCTTGGCCTTCTTACTCCTGTTTTGCTCTTTGCTGTCTAAGTATGCCTAGCGTGACTCTATGTGAGGCAGTTGCTGGTCACACGAGGCTTTCTTCCCCAGATCACACGTGGTGGTTTCTTTGTGAGACCTGGGGAAAATGGCCACCCAAAGCCAGCAGCTGCCTCACAAAGTGCTAGGCCATGCATACCTCAACAGCAGGAACAAAGACAGTAAAGGGCAGCTGGGGGCAGCAGAGCCCAGGGTGGCAGGGGCCTCGGAGTGTGATCTTTGAGGGCAACTTTGGCTGAAATTGAAGTGGGGCAGCTGTGGCTTTGCATCACACTGCTGAGGCAGGCTGCGTTTTGCACTGCGAAGGGTTTTGTGCTGCAACTTAGGGGCTTCTACAGCCCAGAGCCATGGTGTTCCAAGAAGCTTTTTGCACCATGCTTCTGGGACAGCCTGGGGCAGCTGAGGCTTCTATGGGCAGCCATAGATTTGTGCTGTGACTTAGGAGCTTCTTGTAGCCCCTGAGCCAGGGTACACCAAGAAGCCCCTGAGCTACAGTGTGGCAAATAAACCCCAGAGCTCCCCCCCAGTTGTGGGGCTGCTTACTGTCCCACGAGGCATGGTCCTGGGTGGCCAAAAGGGCAGAGATGGGGCAGGGAGAATGGGCAGTTAGGGGGAATTGAAGAGAGGCAGTTCCTTACCTTGGAAGAACTGAAGCTCAGGGCTGGGAGGGACCAAGTACAGAACAGCTTGGACAGGGATGGGTCCTTGAGTAACAGCCACATCACTTAATGACGGGAATTTCTGATCCCAATTGCTGTAGTATCATCACCCCTAGTCCTGGTTCCAGTGTAAATCATTGACACTGATTTGTATTTTTTTCTCCCTAAATTGTATACGGGCCTTTTTAAAAAAAAGCAATTATGAGGATCTAAATTGTTTCTTATCTATGATGAGGTAGAATTAGAAACTAAAAGCTGCATTTTCTCTATTACACTTGTAAAATCTGTTCAGTGCTGAACTGTGTTCAGATTCATTAGTATTCTTTAATGAGAGGACTTTGATTTTTACGAAGATACACGGCAGAATGTTAAATAATTGTTTTTAACGTTATAATATATTTACATTTTAAACTTTAGCAGCTTACCTTTTTAATGTAATGTATCAAATCTGATATATATATATATATAAATCCTCGTTTTAAAGAACTATTTCTGCTACAAGATCTTCTACTATATATATCCATCTTCCTCTGAGTCTGAAAATCATTAAACTAATTAATAGACCATAAGATACAATCAGCATCTGGGGGGAAAAAGTTGGTCACAATCCCTTGGTTCTTTTTTCTCACTGAAATTGCTGCATATTTTGGAGCTAGTGGGTTTTTTTCTGAAGCTCACCCATCACCCAGCATTTCAGACAAAAGGCAAAGCTTGCCTGTTATTAGGAAAAAGCGAGTGCTGAATGTAAAAAGATGGGAATAGAAGGGGTAATCAGAGCTATCGCTATTATCCCAGCTGGCAGTTCCAAATGTCCTGCCTGCTTTTAGAAAGGAAAGCAAGAAGCAACCATGAACTTAGACTCCCATCCACTTACAAGCCTCGTACCAGCTTGTTACTTTTCTCTAACATGTCTTTGTTTCGCACAGCCACAACTACAAAATGCTTTCTTGTAATACCTTCCCGTTTCTACATTAGCTTTCCTCCATGTTTCTAACCTCATAGCTTTTTCTAGATTTTTCTAACCGTATTCTCTCCCTTGCTTCACAGATTAGTCAATTGTCCTGTCATGGATCATTTCTTGAATTTTATTAAGGATCTTGATAGCATACTGTCTTCTGATAACTAATACTGAATCTGAATAAGGCTGTAAGCTCCTGTTTTTCTTTACCCTGTTATAGAAAAATACTGAAGGAGCTTTTTGTCGTGGGAACATTGCGATTCACTTTGTGATACTAAAAAACATTGCTGTCTCCTCTCCAAACCCCAAATTAAGAATTTGTAGCATTTGTGCTATTTCATCTTCCCTAAGATTGAGGATAGTTGAAGATACCGTTGTAATATGCTGTATGTGGCTGTTATTTTCCCTGGAGAGAATAAATCAAATTAAAAATCAAGGCTCTGCATTCATATAAGCCAAATCATGCATGGCAAGGATGCTAAGAGTCTGTATTAACATTCCTCTCCTTCAGTTTATCTTGTTTTGGATTTATCACAGAAGGACTTTGGATCCGTGTTTCTTCACATGGAAATACTCTGAATGCTCCTGGGTATGGAGGTGAAAACCTTAAGGACTAACTTATCTTTTTTAAGAAGTATTCTCCTAACACTAGGGTGCCAAATACCAGGTGCTTCTTCACAACAGCTGGAAGAAGAGAGAATGCACAAGTTCTGCCCAACCCCAGCTCCTGATGGCAATAAACATCAGTTTCAAGGCAGCTGATATGATGCAGAACTTATAATTATCTTTCAAGTATAGGCTCTGAGCTGCTGGAAGTAAATATTCCAGCTTCTTTCTAGGATATATCCAGCTTAATCCTAAAATAGAATTCATCTGAAGCAACTACAGTGGAAAGTTATTGATCTGTCCAGAAATTGGGGGGACAGGGGAATGCAGGGAAGAAAAGTAAATCAGACTAGTCGAGTAGAGAGTATTGCCAAACATGACAGTTTCATAAAAAAAAAGTTTTACCCACACTTGTCCCTAAGGATACAGTTCTACCAAACGCATAATCATTTTCCATCACTCTTCCTTTATTTATACTATAATAACAATAATAATAACGATAAAGTTGGAAGNCTTCACGTGATCTTGATTCTATTCCTCTGTTAATGCAGCCTAGCACTATATATATATAAACTGTGAGTTTCTGTATCTGGTCCCTACAGCTTTAAGGATTATAGAAATCATGTGTTTGTCTTTCAAAACTGCAATCAGGAAGCAGGTTTATAGAACATATCCCCAAATCCATAGATCTTGGAAAAATATGAAGAATCTATACCCTTCAAATAGAGTGGATCTGTGATTGCCCCTAGTCTCAGCCAACATGCCCTGACACTGCAAGGACCACAGTGCAGAGATGTGCATTGATTTGAATTCAAGCTGAGTGTTTTCTTTGAGTTCATATAAATGTAAGGAAAACATCAAGATTTTGCACTAGAGCACCATTCAACTTCAGTGAGATGAATACAGCTATAAACTCTCTCTTAGAGTGGAAGTTTGGAGCCAGTGTGCTATCCCAAGTCTTTTACCTTGACGAAATGCCATCCGTTCACATGACTTTTCCTGTTCTCACTGGGTAACATCAAAGTGGTCATGGGTATAATGAATGAAGCAGAATGAAATGCTTGGACTCCTGGTTGGCCAACAGAATGGATGATAGGATAGGAGTGTGGTGAAGGGACCCGTTGAACATTGATCATTGAAAAGCCATTCTGGGTATTAATGGTTTTTGCTCGCACTCTGTCAAGCAAAAAAAACTAAAATTGCTTCCTCCAGCCTTGATTGATTGATTGATTAGAGCCATGGTGGCGCAATGGTTAAAATGCAGTATTGCAGGCTAATTCTGCCAATTGCCAGCAGTTCAATCCTGACCGGCTAAAGGTGGACTCAGCCTTCGACCCTTCTGAAATCAATAAAACGAGGACCCAGATTGTTGGGGGCAATATGCTGACTCTGTAAACCATATAGAGAGGCTGTAAAGCCTGTGAAGCAGTACATAAGTCTAAGTGCTATTGCTATTAGGTGTCATCAAATCAGTGTCAGCTCTTAGCAACCACATACTTTCTTTGACCCCAACCGAGTTCTTCTAGTCTTCCAACAGCAGAGCAAATTCTGCTCCAATCAAGGCCATCCACCTTGCTGCTGGTTATCTTCTTCTTTCTTACTTTTCCCAGCATTGTAGACTTCTCAAGAGAGCAGGTTCTTCACATAATATGTCCAAAATATAGTCATTTAAGCCTGGTTAATGTGTGTATTAAGTGAGACATCTCCCCTCCCCCCCCCCGTTATCCATGTGCAAATAGCAGCATTAATTTTAAAAGTGTGTGATCAAATGACATCTTCTTTTCTATTAATTCTGGCATTTTTTAAAACAAAATAGAAACATTTTTGTTATAATTGCTGATGTTTATAGTTTATAGGACAAATAATGTTGAACAAAAGGAGACCAGTGGACTGATCATGCATTTTAATATAGGTAAATATTTGATTTTTTAAAATTCACCTTTTTCCAATTCAGCTGGTTTGATAGGCAGCGGTTGGTCATGCATAACAAACTTCACAGTCTCATTTGTTCCAAAAAAAAGCAGTCATTTTCTCAAACTCTCTAACCTGATACAATGGGAAGCCAAATAATATATCTCTAATGACAAAAGTTTGCTGGACAGTGGGAAAAGAAATTTTTATATATAGGGCTGTCGGCTGGCTTGCTCTTTTAAACCAAATGGATGCAAATTGGTAATTTTTCCCATCTTAAGAAATGCTGCTGCATTACATCCTTTCCAGAATTCAAATTAAGGCAGTATCTTTTGTAGCTACTTGAAAGCAGATTATTTTTTTTACTGAGCTTCCAAGAACTATTCACCAGGCATGATGGTTAAAACAGAATATAAGTGGCAGGAGAAGGAATAGGTACAAATAGAATTCAATCCATGTCTGTACCAATTTAGTTCTATTTTGAATTTCTCCTTTCCATGAGCTTTTGAGAGAGACTGATACTCCAGGGAATTTGTATGTCTGCAGTTTTTAACATTTTGGCTGTGATCACACTATGCTAGGCAATGACATTTTAGTCCAGTCTTGTTGACCTATTTAGTCCATATAGTTAGGTTATGTGAACCTAGAAAATTGGATTAATTGAATAAGCACAATTAAGAAATACTAATAATAGCACAAACACAACTATTATCTGCAAATATAACCTGTTACAAAAATGGCTAGAGCAGCCATTACAAGTGAGATAAAATCTATTTAAAAGAAAATATGGATAAACCTAAAGAGATATGCTACTAAGTGCTTCTATAATTGATGTTCCATCAAATTTGTAAAATTATAAAGCCATTTATATGAATGTGCACACACCCATCTCACTGTTTAAAACGGAGCTAAAATTGCCAGTGGCAGAGAAAGTTGACAGATCCTTGAGATTTGGCATTTTTTCCTTTCTCAAGAGAACAAGGCTTCTGCCGATCATAAGTTGCTTCATGTGACTGACAGCAAACAGATATTTCTTGTCTTTACTATCAGCTGCCTAATAATATAAAGCTCAAATCTGCAAATCAAAATGATCCTTAGATAAGCAGACCATAGTATTGTTGATGTCTGCTACCACCAAGAAGCTGAAAATTACATTTAGTTTTAAAATAATAGCCAAGACCTATTTGAAACTTGAAAGTTTAAGAAGTTTAAAAAGTATCTGTACCTTTGAAGAGTAGAGAACTAAATGTTAAATAATTGTTTCAAGTAGCCTGTGATGAAGAATATCTCAGCTTGAGAATGATTGACTTTTAGATGAAGAGATTTTTAGTTGGTTAGTAAGTGCTTTCAAGCCAATGTTGACTTCTGGCAATTATTTTCTGACAGTTAGAACAATTAATCAGTGGAACCACCTGCCTCCAGAAGCTGTGAATGCTCCAACACTGGAAGCTTTTAAGCAGAGACTGGACAGCCATTTTTCTGAAATGGTATAGGACAGTGATGGCGAACCTTTTAGAGACCGAGTGCCCAAACTGCAACCCAAAACCACTTATGCATCGTCGGGTGCCAGGTGGGTGTGGCCCATTGGCTGGATGTGGCCCATTGGGTGGGCATGGCTGCGGTGGTAACAGCAAACTGGGTGGGACTAAAAAATTCCAATCAATCAATTCCAATTTTGCAATATTTTTTTCCTGCAAGAAGTTGAAATTGACTGATTGATTGAACCTTCTTTTTTTTTTGCACACAGCGGCGGAGGCCTAAAGTGAAAAGGTTTTATAAAACCCAGCTGAAGGCCTAGGACTGGGGGGATGGCGCATGTGCCCACAGAGAGGGCTCTGAGAGCCGCCTCTGGCACCTGTGCCATAGGTTCGCCACCACTGGTATAGGATTTCCTGCCTGATCAGGGGGTTGGACTAGATAACCTCCAAAGTACCTTCATTATTATTATTATTATTATTATTATTATTATTATTATTATTGTTGTTGTTGTTGTTGTTGTTGTTGTTGTTGTTGTTGTTATCTAGACCACTCCCTGCATTTTTCTTGGCAAGATTTCAGAAGTGGTTTACCATGCCTTCTCCTCAGGACTGAGAGAGTGACTGGCCCCAGGTCACCTAGATAGTTTTGTACCTAAGGCAAGACTAGAACTCATGGTCTCCCAGTTTCTACCTTGATGCCTTAACTGCTACACCAAACCGATTCTCTATACATGTAGATAAAACTATTACATTAATTCAGCTAATGTTATTGTTATTTATTAACTTGTTCTACACTGCCCATCTCATCTAAGTGACTCTGGGTGGTTTACAATAGCAACATTTTGTCATTGATATAACTAGTGAGGGTAATGATTGGAACCAGGGAAGCTGTAGCCTTCTGCTCTTGGATTACAAAACCATCTGGTATGGTTTTGTAAATGCCCAGCATTTCTCACCATTGGGTAAATGGGCTGAAAGTAATAAAAGTTGAGATTCTGGAAAGCCACAGCTCCCTCATCTCACATGTCCGCTCTCCAATCCCATCACAGATTATTTTGATCTTCATTTCCTACATTCGTCATTTCTTGTCTCTCACATATATGAGCACCACTCTGCCTTCAATTTGGGTTAGCTCTTCCTTAGCAGTAGCCTATGGCATAGTTTCTGAATTCCCATTTCAGGTTTTTCTTAGCTAACTCTTCCCAACTTCTAATTATTTATTCTCTCCTGCTTCTCTGACCATCACTTAGCAGTAAGGTCTGTTTCTTGTCTATCATCATATAATTGCTTCACTTCTGCAAGCAGCTAGCCGTAAGCAAGGCACATGGCACTGCAAGCTAAATAAACTCTAGTTAACATTCGTGTTTTATTATCGGCTACTGAGGTTGGACATTTTTAGACATCTTTAACCTTATTTCCATTCAGTCAGACTGTGCCAAAACTTATTTCCATCACATTCTACTTGGGAAGTCGCTTCTGCAGATTAGTTTTCTCTCCTCTTGTTTGAAATAATGAAAGCAGCTCCCTTCCCCCATTTGAAAAGTTCCAATAGACTTCTGCTCTTCTGAATGACCTGCTGTTTAAAAAGGTGCTAAACTTTGTGTGGTGTTAATTGGCCGGCCTTTGACAGAGCAATCTCTATCAGGGTCCTGTAATTGGATTTTTGTAAGTTGTAAGATCACCCCATTATTCAAACATGGAAATCTAAATGCAAAGTAATAGTGCAACTAGGATTAAATAGGCTGGAGACCTGTTAAATATTATCTCACTTGAGCAAATAATTAGATTTTTACTGCCACTGTGGCAAAGATGAAAGCTTGCCTGATTTCGTAGTGTTCACATGCCACTTGAAAGGCAGCCTGTTTTCTCCCTGTCTGTGACCATGATAGAGAATTAACTTGCAAGACTTTTCACATGATTGGGTGTCTGCAATAATAGCCAGCCTTAAACTAAAGGATCCCGGTTTTGCAGACAATGAGCATCTGAGAGTTGCCCTTCCACAGTCGGAATGGGGACAATAAACCTTTGCTTGGAAGTCTCTTGTAAGCTCAGCTTATATTAAATCATTGTAGCAGCATCTGATTAGCCAGCTGAGAACTGGCTCATGCCATACACAGGACATAACCAGGGGTGATCAGGGCTGTACCACTGGAAGCCATCATTGGAACTGGCAATGGAATATTAACCCTCTATGCATGGCAGAATCCAATTTCATCAGCTGCCTTAGCCAGGGAGGGGCAGGAATGTTGAGGTTATAAAAAGATCTAGGATTCAGGGCCTGAGACCTAGCATGTCTGAACTCTTCTGATTTTGTGTTATTTAGCTGCAGGTGTATTGTTTCCCATTCTGGTGCCCTTTAAATAGTTATAGCTTCCATCAACAAGAAAAATGATCAGATTTATAACTTAGTATATCTGGAGGGGCCAGATGGGAAAGGAAAATTGTGACTGGTTCTGTTCAAATGAGGGACACTTTTCAGTCAAAAGGAAGGCATCACTTTTCAGTCTGTAGTTTTATGTTCCTGTAATCCTTAGATTCTTTACTGTACGTAAGATGGTGATTCTGTGACCATCTAAACCATACTCCACTGAATACAGACTTGGTGAAGATCAATGTTTGAGGCCTATAGGCAAATATATTTCTTTTTAAAATATACAATGAATTATTCAAGGAGAGCTAGTGTGGCCTAGTGTTTAAGGCACCAGGCCAGACACCAGGAGAGTGTAAGTCAGTGGTGGTGAACCTGTGGCACGCGTGCCAGAGGTGGCACTCAGAGACCTCTCTGTGGGCACATGCGCCATGCCTCAGAGATGGCAACCGTCCCTCTTCAACCAGCCGTTCGCTAACTCACCAAGGTCCCACATGGCCGGATGCATCCCAGCACCCATGTGCTCATTGGCCTCTGTGTGCAGGGGCCGATGGTGTCAGGCAGCAGCCGCCCCGGCCCCTGCCTCACCTTTCCCTGTGGCAATGGCACCCCCACCCTGCCTTGCCTCGCCTCACCCCGCAGGACGAGCCTCCTGCCCATCGCCCCACCTGCCAGAGACCCCCTGGATCTCCCCCAACCCTGCCCGGCCCCCACGACATCGCTCCCCACAAGCAACATCGAGGTGACCACGCCCACCTGGTCCACACCCACCCAATCTGCCATGACCACCACAGCCATGCCCACCCAGTGGGCCACGCCCATCTGGCACCCGGCGATAAATAAGTGGGTTTTGGGTTGCAGTTTGGGCACTCAAACTCTAAAAGGTTCGCCATCACTGGTGTAAGTTCTAGCCCTTTCTTAGACATGAAAGCTGACTGGGTGTCTTTGAGTCACTCAATCTCTCTCTCTCTGCCCACAACACTCAGCAACAAGCTGGTCTGTCAATTCCTGTTTCAACCAATGGATCAACACTCTGTTGATTCAGGGGTGAGAGGGAGGGAACAAATCTTGCACTTGTGGAAAAACATTGGGGGGGGGGAAGTGAATCATTTATACCTATTCCTTTGCTTTAACACATGTCCACCATACATGGTAATAAGTACCTGACTTGTGTTTATATCTCCAACATCTATCTGACATATTTTTAAACATTTTTGCTAATCTTGCTGGTGGCAAGTACCATCTATAAAACACTTTATATAAGTTTTCTTTGTAAGAGGTTGACATTGTCAATTTATAATTTCTTTCTCACAAATTTTGCCATTTTTCTAAATCTATATTATATCCAATTTTTTTTGCCCATGTTATCATTGTATCTTTTACTTGTTCATTTTCCATTTTCAAATTCAGTAAAAAGTTATACATTTTCTTAATTAATTTCTCATCAGAGGTTAATAATATCGGGTCGAACAAGGTCTGCTCTTTGTAAAATCTGTACAATTTAACATCTTTATCGTATCTCACTTGCATTTGTAAATATGCCCACCATGATAAATCAATACCCTGGTTTTCCATCTCTTGTTTAGATTTTAAATTTCCTTCAGAATTTAGAATATCTTTATATGTCCATATTTTTTCAAAACTAACTAAATTTCAACAATGCTTCCATTGTTGGAAGCCATCCTGGAATTTTCAAGTATATTTTACATTTTATTTTTCCCCATGTTAGAAATAGTGCATTTCTAATGTAGTGGTTTTGAAAATATTTATGAATTTTATTTTTCCCATACCATAAGAAAGCGTGCCAACCGAGTTGTAAGTCATGTCCCTCCAAATACAACAACCTTTTATTTCTAAGTGTTATCCATTCTTTTACCCATTCTTTTACTGATGCTTGATAATATAAAACTCACTCTGGCAGGCCAAAACCTCCATTTTCCTTAGCTTCTTGAAACATTTTCAATTTAATTCTAGCTTTCTTTCCTTGCCAAATACATTTCAAAATTTAAGTGTTCAAAAAAAATGTCTTTAGTTTTATAGGTATTGTTTGGAATAAAAACAATATTTTTGGTAATATATTCATTTTCATTATAGCAATACTTCCTAGCATCAACAAGTTTTTCCGTTTTTCCAAGTCAAGTTTTTTTAAATTCAGTAATTTTATATAATTACCTTCTTTTATCGTTGAACATCTTGCTGTCAGGTATATTCCCCTTTTTGATTATTTGTAATTCTGTTTTCTCTGATATATATTTTTTGTTTTGTTTATCTGTAAGATTTTTGACTATCACTTTAGTTTGTTTCTCTGTTTATCTTCAGTCCTGTTATCTCTTCAAACCATTCTATCTTTTCCAATAATTTAGGAATCATCTCTAAAGGTTCCTCTAGGATGAATACCAGGTCATCTGCAAATGCTTGCAATTTATAAGTTTTACTTTTTATTTCTAGTCGTTTAATTTCTGTGTCTTGTCTAATATTTCTATTTAAAACTTCCAAAGTTAAAATAAGTGGACATCCTTGTTTTGTGCCTTTTCTTATGTCGAAGTTCTCTGTTTAATCCCCATTTACAATAATTTTTGCTGTTTGTTTGTGATATATTGTTTCAATCATATTTATAAAATTTTGTCCAAAGTCCATTGTTTTTAGTTGTTGAGTCATAAATTGCCAGGAAACATTATCAAATGCCTTTTGAGCATCTAGAAATACTAGTGCCTGGATGCATTTCATAATATTCCAATATGTGCATTATAACTTTTAAATTATTTTTTATTTGTCTCTTTGGTAGAAATCCATTTTGATCTGGATGTATAAATTCAGTTAGGAATCTTTTCAGTTTCTCCGCTATTATTGAAGTAAAGATTTTATAGTCCGCATTTAGTAATTATATTGGTATGTAATTTTTTATCTGTGTCAGATATGAGTTCTCTTTTAGTATCAAAGTAATATTTGCTTCTGCTCATGTGTTTGGGAATTTAGCCACCCAAAAAAAGTTCATTACACACATCTTTCAACGGTACACTTAATGTATCTTGTAGACATTTGTACAACTCTGCCCGGAGCCCCTCTGGTCCTGGTGTTTTTTCATTTTTTTGTCTTCTTATAGCCTTATAACAATTCCATCATTGTTACTTTTTCCTTTAACATAGTTTTGAAATTTTCTGAGATTTTTGGTAAATTATTTTTTTCCATATATTGAATCATTTTCTCCCATGAAATTTCTTCTATATCATACAGTTTCTCGTAATATTCTTTAATTATCTTTTTTATTTCTTCATTTTTGAATTGTAAACAGCCTTTTTCATCTAGTAAATTGTTTATCTTTTTTTCTCTCCTTCTGTTTTTTAAGTTTGTAAGCTAGCCATTTTCCTGGTTTATTTACATTTTCAAAAAAGTTCTCTTTTGCACTTTTAATTTGCTGTGCTAGTTTTTCTGATTCTATTAAATTTAATTTATGTTTTATTAATTCCATTTGTCTTTTTAGTATTTTCTTTTGTGGATTTATTTGTAATTCTAGTTCTAGTTTTTTAAATTCTTCCCTTAACAGTATATGTTGTTCTCTTTTTTCTTTATTTTTTTCGCCATATATGTTATAGCTGCACCTCTAAAGTATGCTTTGGCTATATCCCATACATTTTGTAATGTTGTATCTTTTTTATTTTCTTTAAAAAAAAGCTCCATTTCTTTTGTTGCTAATTCTATAAATTCTTTCTCTTTTAGTATGGATTGGTTCAAGGTCCATCTTAGTTGTTTTTTTTATTCCTTTCCATGTCATTTTTAAAGGATTGTGGTCTGCCCAAGTGCCTAATTCTATCTCAATCTCCTGCATGTTAGTTCTTAATTCAGGCGTCATCCAAATCATGTCAATTCCAGACCAGGATTTATGGCTATTCGAGTATATTGTAGTTTTTCTGGGCTGGTTTCTCTCCAAGTATTTTGTACACCAATTTCCTCTATCATGTTAAAAAAAAGTCTTAGGTAATCTTTTTCTTCCTCATTTTCCTGTTTTGCTACTTTTATAATCTAGTGTCCCGTCTACTATTGCATTTAAATCCCCTACTAAGCAAATATTTTAGTATTCCATTTCTACTATTTTTCTATGAAGATTTTGATAAAATTCTTCTTGTTTATTGTTTGGTGCATATATTACTACCAAAATATCTGTTTTTGAGCATTTGTTCATTTAGCTTATCAAAGTTGTTTTTTTGTCTCTTCATGATTTTTCTGTATTGATTCGTAGAATTAGCTGTAGTGTGGCTTGCATCTTTTTTTGAAAGCTGTTTGTTTTTTCTCATTGTAACATTACTTCAATAGATCCCTGACTTGCTGGACTAGATATTCCAGAAGAAGAGGGTTTTTTTTTTGTAATTTTAGTGAAATTTGGTGCACTCATTTTTCAATTGAGCAGGTTGTGTAAATCCACACAGAGAAAAGGAAAGAGAGAAAAAAGCCAACTGCTGTCGGCTCCAAGCTCCCAAGGCTTTCCTTCTTCTTCGTCACCTCTCCAGGGCAACTTTCTGACCCCTTGGGGTCTTCAGACAGAGCAAAATCAGGCTAGGAAACCGGAGCTCCAATTTCTTTTGCCTGTCTTGTCATGGCACCAAACCGGAAGACCATTTATACCTATTCCTAATATGTTTCCAAATATCTATTTAATTGAATGATTGAAAATTTAGTCTGTTAAGTCAGAAATGAAGGTAAAATCTCTTGATTTCTATGATTACTTTTGTCTCTTAATTGATTAAAAATCCAAGTTGTGCAATTCTGCAACTCAACAGCAATTTGCCCACAAAAATCTGAATTACCAAATGGGAAATCCAAGACTCAACGATTTTGTCAGTCACCACACCAGGAATGTTTTTGAAGAGGTAGCTTCAAAACCTATTTTATGTTGAGTAGATATTTGAGGATTCCAAAGTAAGTCCCACTATGGTCAATAGACGTGCCCTTAAATTTGATGTACCCAACTGTCTTCAAATAACAGAATCCCCACTTGTAATTTAAAAATGCTGCACAGGCCTCATAAAACCAGAATCACTGTTCAGAAGTGGAACATTTCATAAATGAAAGAGATTTCCCAAATGCTTGATTCATTTAACAATGGCTCAGGAAATATAATGTCTTTTATTCAATTGATTTTTCTTCAATGCTTTTTTGTTGTAGTTTTGTTGCTGGCACCTAGCAAATGAGCTGTTAGCGCTGTTGCAAAAGAGCAGTGAAATTCCGTATTAGGAACAAGAGTGAAAGAAAGTGGTATGTTCATACTACAATTTGTCTGACAGTCCTTTTCCAAGAGATATCTGATGTCACTGAAGCCTGAGCTCAGAATAATACATAAATTAGTCTCCTTGTACTGGAGTCAGCAGATGTGGTGATTAACCAAGATCAGTTCCTGATTGAAGCAAGGGGAGAAGATAGGTCAAGTAAATGAAACTGGTCTCCACTGGCCTTGAGGGAGTTGGCAATTCTTCCAGAAAAAGCTCCTGATTTTTAAAGTTGAAATTTAATTATTGTAACAAGCGAATATTGCTCCTTGAAAATAAAAGGAAGAGAGCTCTTCATAGTGCCATATAGATATGAAAGTACCTAGGTTGGTGTTGTAGCTAATAAGATATAGATGTGATTCCAGCTTTTATTTATTTGTTTATTGATTAGACTTATATGTCACCCATCTCACCTAGATTTGCAAATACAATGGGTAATAAGAATCATTTGCTAACCAATGCATGCATTTACGACTAAATTTTGTATGCCTAACAAAAAATGCACATGAGAATAAGAATAATGCTATCATAGCTGTAATGAGACAGCAGTTACCAGTGATCTTCATACTCTGTGTGTGTGTGTGTGTGTGTGAGAGAGAGAGAGAGAGAGAGAGAGAGAGCATAACATCTAAGAACAAATTGCAAGTTTTCAAATCTTTCAAGGCTTCTTCCAATTGAGACAAAGAATGCTTATGTCAACTCTACAACGAACCTGGCTAAAGCCATCTTGATCGTTCTAGGTTGCCACAACAAAGGGAGGGGGTGCAGAATATTTTCGCTAGTCTAAACAATTCTGGATCCTGTGGAAACCAAGGTCATTCTATCAGTTAGCTTGGAAGGCTGGGCATTTTGTTAGAAAGCCCACCAAATCATTCTATTGGGGAACGTAGCCGATTGCATAGCACTGGAGTGGGAAGTTTGACTTTGTAATAGTGTTAACTCTTTGGAGGGAATTTCAGACTTAGTTTCACTTTTGACCATGCTGATATTTTGTAACCAATAAACATGTTCTCTGAGGAAACCTCTAGCTTCAGAGTTCTGATTTTGTTTCGTCTTAGCATCGGAAGCATGATGGCTTAAGTACCAGGCAAATTACATCAATCTGCCTGATATCCATGTGAAACTTTGATCACCTTCATGTTATTGGCTAGAATAGAACTCAATTGGCTAAATGAGGAGAGGGTGTGACAGTTGCAAGCATATCCCCCCCCCAGTCAAAAGTAACTTGAGGTTTATTTGTAATGAGAATCCAAACAGTTAACTCTTCCCCTTTCACCACATCTTGACCAAGATAGACTTCCCCATAACTGCTATTGACATTTTAAAAGAATGATCCTATATTTTACCGAGGGAGATGTCAGATGCGGGGAAACAGAAAGAGGTGATCTTTGCTAAGGACAAAAAGAAGTTTCCAAAATATAGGACAGAAACATCTTGTTTTCTTAGTTATCTGATGCACACAAATGCAAGGAAGGTATTATAAGAACTAAAGGAAGATTCAGTTACCAGTGTGGATAGGAGGGATCTTAGACAAATATAGACTAATATAATTTCCTTCCTGTTTACTTATTGAACCAGACAGCGCTCAATAAGCTAAACAGAAGTTTAGGTAGAGTGCCCCAGCCATGCTGAGGAGTCCCCTTGCTTTCATTTTGATATGAAAAATGCCATAGAGGGGAAAAAGGGAAGCAGTCATCTTTTGAAATGACCCCATAAAAAAGAAGTATATGTCCAAAAATGTTGGGCAAGCTCAATAAAATGATAACCACTTTGAAAATCATTTTCTTGCTTTTTAATTACTATCTAAGGGTGCAAGAACACTTGCTCACTAAGTTGGTTGATATCCCATTTCTGTTTTGTAACTGAATTTTTTTTCTATTCTCTTTCCATCTTAATTGATATTCCTCATTTGGGGCTTAAAGTATACATTCATTTACAATCAGGCTTGTCAGGCTTACCAGAGATAAGAAACACTGTTTACAGATAAGCAATAAGAAAAGCCCCAGAAATTGTTTGTGTGTTTAATTTAATTTGTTTCCCTTCATCATTCTGGATGGAGAAAATGGTTCACTGTAGAATGCACATATAAAAATGATGCCAAATGAATTGAATTCAATCTACTTTTGAATATAAATTTTAGTGAGCAAAAAAGGAACAAAGTGAGAACAAATGCCGTGCTTCCTATATTCAATCAACACTGTGTACATGTCATTCTAAATGCAATTTTCTCCCTCTCTATTTTAATTTGAAAATGAGCTTCCTGGAAAGTTAATTTTTACCCACCCCCATCTTTTCTGATGACTTCAAATCTATTTTGAAGAGAAATCCAATTGCAGCACTATAAAATGAGAAGCTCCAGCTAAACCCACATTGTTTGCCTGGTAGTGACTCGCATCTTCCTTGCATGCTAGCTTGCCAAAAAGTAAATACAAGGTTAAAAAAGGAATGGTGGAGAGGAATGAATAAACTGGGCAGCATACAGGCACTCAAGACAGATTAAGGATGCTAAAGTTTCATCAGGATATTCCATGCCTACCCTCCTCAGGTTAGTGCTCTTGAAATGTGCTGAGAGAGACACAGTATGATGTAGTGGTTAAGATGTTGGATAAGGATCAGGGAGACCCAGGTTCAAATCCAGCTTCAGATATAAGAAGCCCATTGAGAGACTTTAGATTATGGTTGTAGGGAGAAATTGAAGGATGGAATACTAAATACGCCAAATTTAGCTGCTGCAGGAAAAGCAGGATAACCTCCACCATCATCCACATCACCATGATGTAAGATGTTGACCAATACATCTGGAAAGCACAAAACTGTCTGATGTCATTCTAGATCTAGTGAGCAATACTTATTATGTGCAACAAGAATTTATTTGAAGCCGCTTTATTATATTTTTCCTCCAATCATCCATGGTTTTCTCATCTCATCTCATATATCCTGCTACACCACTACAATCATACACCCATACTATAGGTTGGGCATTTTAAGATAGCAAAAGATAGCCTCAGATACGAGTCTGTGTTCTCACAGCATATTAAATCACAAACTGGTCAACTATTTTAACCAAGAGTGCTGTTTGAAACCAGACCCTGTGCTTAATATTTGACTTGATGTATGTTGTGTAAACTCAGGAAATTGGTTAATTGAGCAAACATTGGTTCAGCAAGCTGTGACTAATCAGAGCATGTGAACACAGCCTTGGTGAGCATCACAGGAAGTGGTGGAGCTGAATCTGAGTTCTGTTGTAATTCATAATCTGATTGTGGCTGAGACAGCTAACCTAGTGTGTATAACCAAGACCTGGTGGAACCAGAAGAGGGATTTTCCCCTCCATGAGATATGCCCACTAAAGCAGGGGTCTTCAAACTTGGCCTGGCTGAGGAATTCTGGGAGTTGAAGTCCACAAGTCATAAAAGGGCCAGGTTTGAAGACCCCTGCACTAAAGGTTTAAGCACGGTACCAGCTGCAACTATAAGGCAGGGGGAATAGAGTAGCAGTTGTCAATCAGGAAGTTTTAACAGCTTTCAGAGGCACTGCTCTGAATTCCTGTGATTGAAGTTCAGTTTTAAGGAGCAGATGGGGTTGTTGTTGTTAAACCAATCTCCCTGCTGTGAGGAAATATCTCTGCCTGCCCGGCTAATAATCCATCATGTGGTTAGTTTTGGAAGACTTCCATTTGTCCTCATGTGATGTTCTAGAGTTCATGGACACCATGGTCCTGTCACAGTTTACTGAGGGCTGATTCCTACAAATCATGGAAATGGCATATCAAGTCACCTATGTGTGAGCTGAGTGGCTATATACTGTACATTTATGTAATATAAAATTAATAAAATAAAATATAAAAATAATAAAATAAAAAATAAAAATAAAATATCTTAGCATAATTTTGACATGATCTGAAGGACACAATACTCAGTCCTATATCACGATCAGATCATGTTCTGACTGCTTTTTATCAGTGCTGCTTCTCCACACTCTACAGAAATATGACACATTATATCGGTCTGCTATAGGTGACTAATGGACTCAGAAGGGTTTCAGAGGGAACTTGGTTTTTTTTCAGAGAATCTATTGGAGAGTTATACTGGACAGATTATGTTTAAAAGATGTTAATGAAGGAATGACAGATGTGGAACAAATTTTATGTGACAAGATAGAAAAACTACAGAATATGTAACTATAAATGACAAGAGAATGATTTGGAAAAGTATACAAAAGAAACTTGTTGAAGATTTAAAAATTAGAAGGGAAATAACAATGATAAACCAAGAGAATGACTTAAAAATATTTTCTTATTGGATCTACAAAAGAGTCTTAAAGACTTGAAAACATCTGTGCAGTGAGATAAAGAAAAATTGAAGAGAAATCAACCCTACAACAATATTTGATTGAATTAAAGATTAAAACTTTTAGAAGTAAAAGGAAGACATTTTTTTGCAACTTTCTGGTAACCCTTTATGGACTTTTTGCTGACACTAGGATTAAAAAGTTAATGTTTTATAGATTTGCTTATAGATAAATGATGGGATGTGGGATGAAGAGGTATCTATTTGTAACCTTACATGGGATGAAGTTACTAAATTTATTTATATTTCTTGTGATGAAGGTTGGAAATTAGTTTTTATATATTTCTTTTCTTTTTATTATATTCTTTCCTTTCTCTTTTTATTCTTTCTTTCCATTCTATTTTCTTTAAGGCTAGGGTTAAAATTCTTAGCATTTGTTAACCAAGGTCAGCTATTATCAATGTGCTGATGATCCTCAGTTCCACTGTATTCTACATAGTGATGCCTCTGAAGACCACTTGGAAGCTTCAAGTGGCAAAAGCAGTATTGATGATATGCCCCCAGAATACCTCTGCTTTGTGAGCTACACTGGTTACTAACATACTTCCAAAGTACAATTCAAATGCTGGTGTTACCTGTAAAGCTTTTCATAATATACAACCTTGTTACATGGGGGACCATCTTTCTCTTATAGCAGTGATGGCGAACCTTTTAGAGACCGAGTGCCCAAAAAGCAATCCAAAACCCACTTATGTATCGTGGGGTGCCGGGTGGGCGTGGCCCATTGGGTGGGTGTGGTCCATTGGGTGGGTGTGGCTGCCGTGGTAACGGCAGACTGGGTGGGACTACAACATTCAATCAATCAATTCCAACTTTGCGAGATCTTTTTTTTCCCCACGAGAAGTTGAAATTGAATCTTTTTTTTTTTTTTTGCACACGGTGATGGAGGCCTAAAGTGAAAAGGTTTTATAAAACCCAGCTGAAGGCCTAGGACTGGGGCAACGGCGCGCATGCCCACAGAGAGGGCTCTGCATGCCACCTGTGGCACGAGTGCCATAGATTCGCCACAACGATCCTATAGTGTCTACCCATCCTGTAATATCTGACAGAGTTGGCATAGTTCAAGTGCTGTCTATTAAAGCAATTCATCTGATGGAGCCCAGGAGGTGGGCCTTTTCTAGTACTGAACAGCATTCCCCCAGAAATCTGAAGAGCGTTGACTCTGCTCTCTTTTAGAGAACCATTAAGGCCTGGACCTTTCTTTAGCCATTTGGACTAAGGTATGGTATAGAGTCATTGTGGGTTGATTTTGCTGTTTGTGGCTGTTGCTGTTTGATCGTATCCGTTGTCTTTTTTCTATGAGCATCTTTTCCTTTTTGAGGTTTTAGTTTCTGTATTGATTATTTATGATTTTAATATGACTGTTGCCCAGAGTCATTCTGAGTAGTCTACAGATGTGATAGATTGATTTTAATTAGTCTGCTTTAAATCTAGCCGAATTATACTCATATCCGCAGGACTATTTCCATACTGCACAGCATCTTTATATATATTTTTTTAACCACCTTTTCTAAAAGCAGCAATATAAACTCCCCCCTCCTCCCCTTTGCTTCTCATTGTTCGTTTTCTCAATTCCCAGCTCCTGATGCAAAACCAATTTAATGTAGAATTGTATTTAATTCTTTAATGGGAACTGAAATTATTCGCCACTGTAATCCAAAATAAGCTTTGGTACACCCATAGGCTACAGCTCATGACCAGGAAGCATCTATTTTCAGTTTAGTTCACTGAACATTTCCATGTAGGTTTATTCTTCACCATCTTCTTATGTCCCTCTTTCTACTTACTTCTTCCTCTGCCTTAACATCAGCCTTGTTGTCTCCTCTGGACTAATTTGAGGATCCTTGACATCTTTCAGATGTCATTTAATACTAGATTCCCCACCACCACCACACACACAAATAAATACCATTGACAATTAAATATTTTTAGGGTCCCCTTTATCTCTGAGTTTACATGGGTGGAGTTCTTTTCATTCTCTTTGATGAATAGGTGATGCAGCTAGAGATGTACCAGATAAGGGAAGAATTTCTACATGTGGTGAACCTTCAATATTTTCCACAGTTCCTCCCTCTTTTCCAGCCACAGAGAAAAATCATTACAGGAATATTACTAGGACTGCCAGATCTGGGCTACTAAAATCCAGATGACAATTCTGAAGAGATAAAACTTCCTTTGCTATCATGTGGTAGCCATTCAAACTTTTTCAACCTGCAGCAGATAGCCCTAATATTGAAAACAAACAAACAAGAAAGAAAGAAAAAAACATATGATTAATTCAAAGATAGAAGCAAAGGTGTTCTTGCCAGCCTTCTATGTGTCACTCACATGCCTGCTATAACCTTATCTGTATTTTGCAGGTCTGGAGAAACCTAATGTTGTTAGAAGAGTTGCAGCTTAAAGTAGGTGTCACAATATTTCTAAGGATGTTAAGTGGTATTAGCTCACTCACAATAGTAAATTGTGAGTGAGCTAATACCACTTAATATCCTTAGAAATATTGTGAGTGAGCTCAGTATCCAGGGTCCTGAAAAAGTGAGCGTTTTTAGAGGAGAGACAGCTTAAGAACTGCAGAACTTATCAAAGAGAAATGGATGTTTGAGGTTTCTAACAAGCCAAATCAGATTAAGCTGCTTACTCTACTCTTTCCATGTTTTATGCTGTGCTTAGTGCTGTTGCTTCATTTAATCAACATTATTAATAATGAATCATATCAATTGCACTTTGTTTTCAGTATGCTGATTCCCTGATCAACTCCTGGAACCTGAATTACTATTGCTAGTAGAACACATAATAAAACAGAACCAAATGAAGTACTTGCTGTCTTTGCAGGATGTACCAGCCAAGAGTATGGTTATAATTGTTGAATTAAAGTTTCCTGTCAGAATATTAGCACCTTAGAACATATTAGACTATGCAAGCATTGAATGTTATTTCAAAAAAAATATTTTAGACCTTGCCCAACTGTGGACATTGCACCTTTCCTACTACAGTAGCCTGTCATTTTTTCCAGCTTTTGTGTGAGGCAGAAAAAAATGTTTGCTTTAATGAAACAAATAATTAAAACAGTGCTTCTTCAGCGCAACCCTTAGAATCATCATATTCTTCATCATCATCCCTTTTTTTAGGCTCGTATGGAAACTGAAAAAAAGATGTAGGCATTTGAACAAATAGAAGATATAATAGTTATTGTTTTCTAACAAGTAATTAGCACTATAACACCTATAGAAGGTAAAAATTATATCTTCGAAAACAGGAGTAAGAACCTCTCAATTGAATCCTTACAGGAGCACTGATGATGTTACCTAGTTGGGTAATAAAAACGTCTGCAAGAAAACAGCCAAGCTCAGAGAGCACCAAGGACCCCATAGTTCAACCCTTTTCTTCCATAAATCCTTACTAATTTAATTTACTGTATAAAATTCAGCTCCTTTGCCCACATGTATCTATTAAAGAAAGGGGAACTCTCTTTAGCCTGACAATGTGTGCAAAATAAACTGAATAAATAGCGCTAAAGCAGAGTTGCTCCATTGGGTTTACTCCAGAGGACTAAGTCAACCATGCTGGCTGCGGATTCTGGTACCTGTGCTACTACCACAGCTGGAAGGGGCCCTGCCTAAGAGGCCTGGGTAGAAGAGGCTCTCTANTTTTCAACAAGCGGGCCTGACCTAGGGTGAATTTTAAATAGGGATAATTTTTAATGATTTTAAATAGTCACAGCCACTAATATTTGGATTTTAATTGGTTTTTAGAAGGGGTAATTCTGTATATTGTTTTAACATGCTGTGAGCCGCCCTGAGTCCCATGGGGAGAAGGGCGGCATATAAATTTTGTAAAATAAAAAAATAAAATAAATAAAATTGCACTTTGTTTTCAGTATGCTGATTCCCTGATCAACTCCTGGAACCTGAATTACTATTGCTAGTAGAACACATAATAAAACAGAACCAAATGAAGTACTTGCTGTCTTTGCAGGATGTACCAGCCAAGAGTATGGTTATAATTGTTGAATTAAAGTTTCCTGTCAGAATATTAGCACCTTAGAACATATTAGACTATGCAAGCATTGAATGTTATTTCAAAAAAAATATTTTAGACCTTGCCCAACTGTGGACATTGCACCTTTCCTACTACAGTAGCCTGTCATTTTTTCCAGCTTTTGTGTGAGGCAGAAAAAAATGTTTGCTTTAATGAAACAAATAATTAAAACAGTGCTTCTTCAGCGCAACCCTTAGAATCATCATCTTCTTCATCATCATCCCTTTTTTAGGCTCATATGGAAACTGAAAAAAAGATGTAGGCATTTGAACAAATAGAAGATATAATAGTTATTGTTTTCTAACAAGTAATTAGCACTATAACACCTATAGAAGGTAAAAATTATATCTTCGAAAACAGGAGTAAGAACCTCTCAATTGAATCCTTACAGGAGCACTGATGATGTTACCTAGTTGGGTAATAAAAACGTCTGCAAGAAAACAGCCAAGCTCAGAGAGCACCAAGGACCCCATAGTTCAACCCTTTTCTTCCATAAATCCTTACTAATTTAATTTACTGTATAAAATTCAGCTCCTTTGCCCACATGTATATATTAAAGAAAGGGGAACTCTCTTTAGCCTGACAATGTGTGCAAAATAAACTGAATAAATAGCGCTAAAGCAGAGTTGCTCCATTGGGTTTACTCCAGAGGACTAAGTCAACCATGCTGGCTGCGGATTCTGGTACCTGTGCTACTACCACAGCTGGAAGGGGCCCTGCCTAAGAGGCCTGGGTAGAAGAGGCTCTCTANTATTAAAGAAAGGGGAACTCTCTTTAGCCTGACAATGTGTGCAAAATAAACTGAATAAATAGCGCTAAAGCAGAGTTGCTCCATTGGGTTTACTCCAGAGGACTAAGTCAACCATGCTGGCTGCGGATTCTGGTACCTGTGCTACTACCACAGCTGGAAGGGGCCCTGCCTAAGAGGCCTGGGTAGAAGAGGCTCTCTAGGTAGGACACGCCCATGCGACCAAACGCCCTCCTGGATGATCGCACAGCCTTCCTCTACCGATTCGACATCAGCTGCTTTGGCATCCCTGATTAGATCCCGGAGTTCTAAATCAACACGTTGGACAGCTCCCTCCACTGTCGAACGCCCCTACTGAATCCAGACGCGATCCTCCCGTAATCCCAACCGGATCTTGGCGGCCTTTCTATCCCCATCCCTTCGCCAGTCTTAGCGAGACGGTCGACCCTCTTCCCTCCCTGCCTCTTTCCTCCCGACCCAACCTGCCCACAGTGAAGATGGCGGAGGGGTTGGCTTCACCCGTCTACGCTAAACGGGTGGGCGCTACCACGGCAGGGCGACAAGAAGGGGGGTAGGAGGGCGGAACGGACCATCGGGGCAGCCGGGAGCCATGTTGAGGCTGCGGGAGGAGGCGATGCTGTTGCCACCGAGCAGTGAGAGCCCCGGAGAAAGCAGCGCCGCCGCGTCCAGATAGATGGTGGCGGCAACCGAACCTGGGAAGGCGGCAGAGCCCGAGGCGAGGCGGGGCCGGGGAAGCAGCGCCAGGCCAGGGCAGCCGGGCAGGGGGGCGGGGAAAGGGCCGAGGGACCATGGCTGAACCGCCGCCTCAGCCTCCGGGACCAAACCAGCGCCGTCCTCGCCAGGACCGCCGCCTGGAGCTGCTGCTGCTGTTGCTGCTTCTCCCTTTGTTTCGCTTCAGCTTGGGAAAGCCAGCGGGCAGAGGGGGCTTGGGCTGCGTCCACCGGGCGAAGCCGGAGAAGCCGAGCGGTGGTTGGCCGGGCTGCGCTCTCTTCGGGGAACGGAAGGAAAGCTCGCCGTCCGCCAGTGTCCAGGAGGACGATCGGGGCTGCGCGGGCTCCCTCTCGCAAGCCCTGGCGGGGCAAGGGAAGAAGGGCAGCTTTTCTCCTGGTGGATCCCTGACCCCACCTCGGGAAAGGAGGACGATCCGCTGCCCGGTTGGCAGCGCCCTGGGAGATCCAGGCAGCGCTCCCTCTGGCTCGTGGATTATAAACGCTTCCGCGCTTCTTCCGGATCCCCCGAGTCCGGCGAGGCTCGGAGAAAGCCGTGCGCGGACTACCTGGGCATGCCTCGTGAGGCTCGCTGCGGTTGGGGTGGATTCCGCGCAGATGGGCGTCTACTCCAGCCCTTCCAATCCACGCCCTAGGAGGGGGGCGAGCCAGCCGGACAATGGGGTGTCCGGTGGGATGAAGTCTCCCTCCCAAAATCGCCGGGACCCGACCCCTTGGAACGGGACTGCAGTCTGTATCCAGCGGGTCCACCTGTGTGCGAAGCCATTTCGCCGCCTTCAGAACGGCACCGACCGCTCCGCCACCAGAGCTAGGAGAAAAGGCGGCAGTCCCGCCATGCCTTCGTGGTTCCCGATTATGCGACTGGCTTCCTTTTCCCGCCCGGGAGCCCGTCCGCCTTTCTGCAGGTGGTTCGCCTTGTTGACCTGCCTTCAGCTCTGCCTGGGGCAACCGGCGCCCCGTGGAATTTCCCTCGGCTGCTGCGCCGGCGAGTGCTGTGGGAGCAGCCCAGAGCAATGCTGCCTTTGTACCTGGACCAGAAAAGGCTGGGCGAGAGCTGCTTCGGCCGTTTCAGCAGCTCGGACAGCTCCCTGTGCTTTTCTGGGAGCCAATCCGAACGTAGACTGGAGAAGGCGCGATCTCCTCTTTTCTTTCCATCCATTTGACTCTACCAAAGGCTGTTTGCAAACTCTTTGTTTTGAGGTGAATTTTAGGAGTCCGTCGTCGATCCCGGAATTCTTTCCCTCCCTGCCGCTAAAACCCACCCATCCAGCTATGCAGAGCGAGATAACCTATTCCATGTGTGCCAAGAAAAGGAGACGAAGACAAGGGGCGCCCCTGCCCTTGCTGAGGGTGCGGAGGGCAGCCAATCGTCACCCCCTCTTCCCTCAGTATAATTACCAAGTCCAGGTGGCTGAAAACCAGCCTTCGGGCACGCCAGTGATAACGGTGGCAGCCCAAGACTCTGATTCCGGGGAAGCTGGGCGGCTGGTCTATTCCATGGATGCTCTGATGAACAGCAGATCTCTGGAACTGTTCAGCATTGATTCCCAAAATGGCCTCATCAGTACCACTGAAGTTTTAGACAGGGAAAATATGGACCTACACTACTTCCGAGTGACTGCTATGGATCATGGGATTCCCCGTCTTTCTGCCACCACCATGGTTGCGATCACAGTTGCAGACAGAAATGATCATAATCCAGTATTTGAGCAGAGTGAGTACAGAGAGACAATCCGGGAAAACGTAGAGGAAGGCTATCCCATTTTGCAGCTGAGGGCCACCGATGTAGACTCTCCACCCAATGCCCATATCAGATATCGATTTGTAAATGAGCAAGCTGCTCACTCTGTCTTTGAGATAGATTCACGGTCAGGGCTGATCACTACAAGTGGGCAAGTAGATAGGGAGAAAATGGAGAAGTATTCTTTGGTGGTGGAGTCAAATGATCAAGGTAAGGAGCCTGGCCCTCTATCCTCCACAGTTAGAGTGTACATAACAGTTCTTGATGAAAATGACAATGTCCCACAATTTAGTGAAAAGCGGTATATAGTCCAGGTAAGAGAAGATATAAGGCCCCATTCAGAAATTTTAAGAGTTACCGCCTCTGATTTAGACAAAGACAACAATGCTTTAGTTCATTATAACATCATCAGTGGTAATAGTAGGGGGCAATTTTCAATTGATAGTGTGACTGGGGAAATACAGGTGGTAGCTCCTTTGGATTTTGAAGTTGAGCGAGAATATGCCTTGAGGATCCGTGCCCAGGATGCAGGACGTCCTCCTTTGTCCAATAACACAGGCATGGTTAGCATCCAAGTAGTGGACATTAACGATCATGCTCCTATCTTTGTCAGCACCCCCTTTCAAATATCTGTATTGGAAAATGCCCCTTTGGGCCATTCAGTAATACACATCCAGGCGGTGGATGCAGATTATGGAGAGAACTCGCGCATCGAGTACAAGCTCGCTGGCATCTCTTCTGATACGCCCTTTGTAGTGAACAGTGCCACGGGCTGGATTACTGTGAGTGGCCCTTTGGATCGAGAGACTGTGCAGCACTACTTTTTTGGGGTAGAAGCCCGGGACCACGGCTCTCCCTCTTTATCTGCATCTGCTAGTGTCACCATCACTGTCATGGATGTAAATGATAACCGGCCCGAATTTACCCAGAAAGAATATTTAATTCGCCTCAATGAAGATGCTGCTATGGGGACTAGTGTTCTTAGTGTAACAGCAATTGACCGGGATGTGAATAGTGCCATCAGCTATCAGATAACAGGTGGGAATACACGGAACCGTTTTGCTATCAGCACTCAAGGAGGAGTGGGATTAATCACCCTTTCTTTGCCCCTGGATTACAAACAAGAGAGGCGGTTTGTGTTAACAGTGACAGCCTCCGATAGGACCCTGCATGACAACTGCCATGTTCATATCAACATTACAGACGCCAACACTCACAGGCCAGTGTTCCAGAGCGCCCATTATTCAGTCAGTGTTAATGAGGACCGTCCAATTGGTAGCACGGTGGTAGTCATCAGTGCCACAGATGATGATGTTGGAGAAAATGCCAGGATTACCTACTACTTGGAAGACAACATTCCCCAGTTTCGGATTGATGCAAACACCGGTGCCATCACCCTGCAGGCAGAGCTGGATTATGAGGACCAGGTTACCTACACACTGGCCATTACAGCAAAAGATAATGGGATCCCCCAGAAAGCAGACACAACCTATGTGGAAATCATGGTGAATGATGTCAATGATAATGCCCCTCAGTTTGTGAGTGCTCACTACCAAGGTGTCATCTCGGAGGACAGCCCTCCCTTCACAAGTGTGCTTCAGATCTCTGCCACCGACAGGGATGCCCACGCCAATGGACGGGTGCAGTACACGTTCCAGAATGGAGAGGACGGGGATGGGGATTTCATTATCGAGCCCACCTCTGGGATTATTCGAACCATCCGCAGGTTGGACCGAGAAAGCATTCCTGTTTACGAACTTACTGCCTATGCTGTGGACAGGGGAATGCCCCCCCAAAGAACCCCTGTCCGTATTCAAGTGTCGGTGCAAGATATTAATGACAACGCTCCGGTCTTTCCAGCCGAGGAGTTTGAAATCTTTGTGAAGGAAAACAGCATTGTGGGCTCTGTCGTGGCCCAGATCACAGCCCTGGATCCAGATGAAGGACCCAATGCCCAGATTATGTACCAAATTGTGGAAGGCAATATCCCTGAGATCTTCCAGATGGACATATTTTCGGGTGAGCTCACTGCCCTCATTGATTTGGATTATGAGACCAAGCCCGAGTTTGTCATTGTGGTTCATGCCACTTCTGCCCCTCTTGTCAGCAGAGCTACAGTCCACATCAAACTCATTGACCAGAATGATAACAGTCCCATTCTGAAAAATTTCCAGATCCTCTTTAACAATTATATCTCCAACAAATCCAACACCTTTCCTTCCGGTGTAATAGGGAAGATCCCTGCCTATGACCCAGATGTGTCTGACAGACTGTTTTACACCTTTGAACGAGGAAATGAGCTGCACTTGTTAATTGTCAATCAGACTAGTGGGGAACTCAGACTGAGCCGTAAACTGGACAACAATCGTCCCTTGGTGGCCTCCATGTTGGTGACTGTCACAGGTAAAGATGATTTTCATTTTTTCAATATATTGTATCGAAGTTGGATTTCCTTGAATTATAAAGATTAAACAGCTTGTTTGCTTTTGCTAAATCTAGGGAAGCCAGAGATAGGAGAAAGCAAGTAAAGCGACTTCGATAATTATGTTAGCAGATCTTTTATTTATTTTTTCCTAGTTTCCTTTAGGGTATAATAGTTCAGTGGGAACCAAAAAGCAAGATTTGATTGCTTCCTGTTATCTCATGGCAGACTCATTTCGTAATATATTAGACAGAGCCAGGTTCCTGCCCTGAAGAGTTTTCAGTCTAAATTAGATTAAAGTGCATACAAAGGAAGGGAGAAAGGATGTAAATTGATAAGTTAAACCTGCCTGCTGCACAGAGAATGGAGATGCTTCCTGCTTCATTTCTCTGTTTCTTTTCATGCAATAGCAATATAGTTAAACCAAATATGGACACTCAGAAAGTTATAATGATCCTCTGGCTTTTGAGCTAGAGAGGAAGCATAAGTTAGCAACAAGTGATGAAACTGGGAGTTTGACTGCAGCTTTCTCTGCCTACAAGATAATTGGAACTTGGGAAAAGGCAAAAATAATTACTCTGAGGGGAAAAAAATATTAACAAGTGTTTTTGAGCTAAAATTGCCATTTTGGATTATGTTTCCCTATTTTGCCACTGGACTAGCCAGTAACATGAAGGTGATCACAGTTTCATATGGATATCAGGCAGATATATATAATTAAATATTCTTTGTCTGGATGGGAAGAAGCCTTGATATAGATTTGAAACCTTGCCATTTGTTCTTAGATGTTATCTCTCTCTCTCTCTCTCTCTCTCTCTCTCTCTCTCTCTCTCTCTCTCTCACACACACACACACACACACACACACACACACACACACACAGACACAAATACACACACGCACACACACATACACGCACACAGAGACCTGTAGTATTTGGGTGGCATGAAAGGATTTATCAATTTAAAACCATTTACGACCTGCTTTTTCTCTTCAAGGCAATTAATGCAATGTATTCCCACGATCATATTCTGCACATTTATTGCCACTTATTCAATGTGTTTGGGAGTTTGGCTGAACAGTTCTGAGCTTAATGCATTGCATTAAATTCCTTAAATAGAAAGGCTCGGCCCCAAAACATAAATTCATAATGAAGATAATGTCTCAACTTGGACAGTTTCTTCTCCCTAAGGAGCAAAGGTTCTTGGAACACAGAACATAATTTCTAGGCACATTTATAGCTCCAGTGCATTTCCTTCTAAGAATGAAGTGCTGGATATATCTGCCAAATGTATCTAAAGCTTCTGTATCAGCTACATTTTTCAAAAGCCATTGTCTTTCATTTTATCTTATCTTCCAAAAAAGCAAGATAATTTGATTAGCCCCCCCCCCCCACAGATGACTGAATGGATTCAGCCAGTGAGCCAAATGCTTGAATTATCACTCCTCTTTACTGCAAGAAGGAAACAGTTTCCACCATTAGGTTTCTTAGCAGATTTAGCCCACGCCTCAACTATCTCATAAGCAAGGTTTGGCTTCTTGCTTAGATTTCATTGAACTAGCCCTTTTTCATTAAATAACGTGATGAGTCTGATTACCGTGTCATGTCAACATTTATGTCTTGACTATCATTTTTTCTTTGTCCTCTCTGCTCACTCTCACTATTCATCTGATTCTATTTCGCGTTACATGCAAAATAATCATTTGTGGGTTTGTCTGGTCCATTTTTTCCAAAATCTATTTAGAAAATAGATTTACATACCACGTCTTGTAAATACCGACAAATTATCGGGGGCGGGGAAGGGAATGCTGTTAGAACTTTATATTATCTTTACAAGATACGAGCACTGCATTTATGTAAATACATACAGCTCTATAAAATTGCCCTACTTTGGAAATAGCTGTTACAACCATTTCTTACATTAAGTCGGAAGGGTTTACACCAATAGCCAAATGCAGTCAAGGAAAATGTATACAAGACCAAGAATAGGATTCTAATAGCCTGAGGTCTTCCAGTTCTTTCCTATAAGGCCACCACTCCATTGCGGTCCCAAGATGTAGAGCAGGGGGGTGTCAAACTACCGGCCCATGGGCCGGTTGCATCATACCGAGGCCGTGTCCACCCCAGCTCCAGCAACGCAAAAAAAAAGTCACGATACGTCGCGACACGAGTTTGACACCCGTGATGTAGAGAACTCATGTCCTGCTTCCCTTCCAGAAGGCTATTAAGACCTAGCTTTTTCTTTAAACATTGGGCTAGGGTGGAGGATGAGACCAGCATTTGCATTCTTCAGGTAGTGACTGCTCCAACACTGGAAGTGTCCGTGGCGCCTAATAGTATGTAAGAGTTTAAATGCTGTTGCATTTTTAATTGGCATGCTCGGTTGTTCTTAGCCACTTTGAGATGTTTTATAGAATGCGGGTGGAAATGTCACTTTTTAAAAAAAAATAAGCGGCACGTTTTAAAACTTATCCCTAATGATGCTTAAAAAAAAATAAAACAAAATCCTAGGGTGACTGAAAGAAAGCATGTGCAAGGAGGTCCTCTAGAAGGAGAAAGAGGAGAGAAGGCTGCATCTATATCTCACAGCCTTAGTTACCCAGCTGTGTCTAGGGAGTCTTGCATTATTCATGGCCGTCTCCACATCCTAGTTAACTGCCTCCTTTTTCTTCCTGCCATGAGATTATTAGGGGGGAATGGCTGGGAAAAGGCAAGCCCCGTTTCCTTCCGAAGATAGGGGTAGGCCAGGCTGACATGTACAGGGTAGCCAACTCAGGCTCAATGCGTGATTAAGGTTCCTCAGGGGTTAATTGTAACTGCAGGGTAGTGCAATATTATATTCATGCCCCCAGAGGGAGCGGGGAGGAGGGATGGGCGTGCAGGCTGATGATTGGAGAACCACGCTGACCTTTCCTGGAGTCTGCCAGGGTGCACTCAAGTAAACTCAACCTCTGAATGCACTTAAAGCCTTGCACAAAGGCAGGAAGAAATCACATTTTCAGGCTTCGCATTACATTCACTCAGAACAACACAGCTCTTGGAATGAGGATGTTATCGTTTTTTTCCAGTGTGAAAATGAGGAAAGGAAAGCTTAAGCTCGGGAAGGCAAAAGGCATGTAAGAGAATTCGGCAAAGAAACCACCCCTCAGGCTATGAATAGGGGAGGGGCAGCCCTGTGCCTCTGGTTGGATTTGATAGTTATTCGGGATGCTTTGGCCCTTCCGTTAGAGAACAACCAATTTCTTGCAGATTTTACATCTTATTATTGCTATGTTTTAATTCAGTTTGGCCTGTGGAACAGCTTCTGTTCTAATTTGATACAGTGGAAACCAACCTGATGGTTGAAATCAATGAACAATTAGTCAGGTCTAGAGAGAAAGGAAAGGGGGGTAGTTTGTGAAATGGATCTTAATGGATGGAAATCCTAGCCTTACTGCATTACTCAATTATGCATGACAGATTGTAACAGAAATGCATTCATTTGCTTGCAAAACAGGATGCAGTCAAATTTTTGTTTTCCTTTAAAAGGCAATACTGATATGAGAATGTAGGTAGGTTTCATTCCAGTGAATGGATTTTTTTTTATCCCTTCATTAATTCTAGCCTCTGGGCATGCTTTGGACATATGGCATCAATTTCACCCTGGTACCCAACTAGAATTACCATGGTTAGCAGCTAATATGGATATCGATCTATTTCAAAAGAGTGATATCAATTAAGTTCCACTCTGATTTTGATGTCACCTATCTAGCTGGGTCAAGTAAAGCTGGAAGGCTGGTTCCGATTCTTGGGCCAAATCCAGTTCCTGTTTAACTAATGCAGCTACTATGTAAGATGTGAAGTAACTCTTGTTTCATTTGCATCTACCTGGCTTTGGCAGATATCTCTTTGTTGTTTTTAGTTGTGAAGTCGTGTCTGACCCATCACAATCCCATGGACAACGTTCCTCCAGGCCTTCCTGTCCTCTACCATCTTCTGGAGTCCACTTAAGCTCACGCCTACTGCTTCAGTGACTCCATCCAGCCACCTCATTCTCTGTTGTCCCCTTCTTCTGTTGCCCTCAATCTTTCCCAGCATTAGGCTCTTCTCCAGTGAGTCCTTCCTTCTCATTAGGTGGCCAAAGTACTTGAGTTTCAGCTTCAGGATCTGGCCTTCTAAAGCAGGGCTTTTCAACCTTTTCACCCATTGTACCACTTTTAGGATATGGCAATATCCGAGTACCACCAGTCGCCTAGCAAGGTGTCAAAAACTTGACCAAAAAAAAAGGAAAAAAGTGTTAAAGTACAGGTAGTCCTCGACTTACAACAGTTCGCTTAGTGACTGTTCGAAGTTACAATGGCACTGAAAAAAATGCCCCCCAAGGCACAGCCGAGCAAGACACCTGCCTGCCCGCCCGGCGGCGCTCTCATTCCCCTTCCCCGCTACCACTTTTCTAGGATGGTTGTGTACCACCTGCCAGGTGCCAATGTACCACAGGTGGTACCCATACCACTGGTTGAAAAGCCCTGTTCTAAAGAGCAGTCAGGGTTGATCTCCTGCAGGGCTGTAGTAACAAAATTGCTGGAGGAGCCTATGCCCCAAGGCTCAAACTTGTAGTCCCAGATAAATCTTCCCAGCAGAGATTTTTGATGTCTTAAAAACTATTGAATATTCTGCAATGCAAAATGTATATTTACATATATATACAAACAAACTTCTATGTAGATGGAAGATTCATGTAAGTGTTAAAAGTGCGAGAACTAACTACTGTATAATGGAGAAAACATAAACAGGAACAATTAAAATAAAAGTAAATATATGTTTTAAATTACAGTGATCATTCATCATTAATACATTTCCAGGCCCTGATAGTTAATATATGCGAGGGGATTAAAAATATTTTTATTTGATGCAAATGATGTATCGCAACTTTTTAGTAAGTATAAATTCAAGCAGGTTTTTGCTAGATTCAAAATTCTTTTGAAAGGGGTAGCTGCTTTAAGTTCATTGATTGACTACCCTGAATGTTGCCATTTCTGATGTCAGAATTATGTACAATTATTGTTTTGCCTTGAGAATGCTGTTAATTTCTCCTGTGTAGAATGATGAAGGGCACAAATAGCAATTTTGTAGTATAATAGTTAAGGAGTTGAACTGGTACTAGAGAGAGACCCAGGTTGAAATTTACTCTCAGCCAAGGAGACTTTGAGGCAGTTTCTCCCTCTCAACCCAACTTACGGTACTCCCAGAGAAGAAAATGAAAGAGGGAATGTTGTGTGTGCTACCTTGAGCTCCTGAATGATAGACAGGGCATATATTTAATAAATAAATAAATTGATGATATATAACTTATTGGAAGATGAATGCTTGATATTGTGGCTGAGCTTTTTCAATCCTTTAATGGTTTAGGCTGAGGAGAAGTTGGGATAAAGTTGATTTCTGAGCCTGTTACAAAGTCCACGTCCTCTTTTGATAACCTCAGTGTCATCCCTTGTTCTCAATCCTGAGCAGCATCTTCAGATTGGGGAGCTGTCTGAAAAATAAAACAGGCAGCCCAACCAAGGCTTGTGACAGGGAAGTAACTCTTACTAAGATCATCGATGACATGTAGGAATGTATTATTTTCCTTGGGGATTTTAGATGACAAGAAGTAGTGTTTGTCCCTTTTTCCTATAACCATTCTATAAAAGATTACTCATAGGTATTGATACATCTTGTTGATCCATCCTTGGACATCCTTAGACATTATAGGCCTTGGATGTGAAATCCTTCGTTTGTAGGTCTCTGATGAGTCAGAAGAGATGCAGTTGTATCACAGGTTCTGACTAAGCAGATGGTGATTATTATGGTATATTCTGAATAGAAACCAGAAGCAAATAGTTGTAGGTTTCTGATTATAGGTGGTACTTATACTAGTTCCCGATTGCACAACAGTTACAATGCTTATCAGCTAGATCAGATATGTCAAACTCACAACGTCATGTGATGTCACGTGACATATCGGAGCTTTTTCCCCATTGCCAGCAATGGGGTAGGCATGGTTTTGTCGTGACACATCTGGCCCGTGGGCTGGCAGTTTGACACCCCTGAGCTAGATAGTTGGTCTAAAATTGAAATATATGTGTCAATAACACCTATAAGCCAAAAATAAAAATACCTAATGATAAAGATGTCATTACTGCATGCCAAATAGAGGATAAGCTTTCTTTGGAAGTCAATATATGTTAATGTGAATAAATATTTTTCTTGTTTAGATATTGGTTCCAGCCATCCAGCAGGCAAATCATTCATATAGTCCTACATACAAAGGCTAGAAACTAGATGCTCGTCTCCTAAGTGACTGTGGGCACTGAACAGTCCAGTGGATCACTTGAATAATTGCAAGCAATTCCAGCATGCAATCAGCATTCCTTTGCAGCTAGAATTCTCCATTATAAGAGGAAAATATCTCAGAGAGGGGCGATAATTTGCCATTTGAATTTCCATTTATTACAAAGCAGCTGACATTCTCTAAACATCATTAGGTAGTTAGATGCACCAGCATGTGCTTGCTTTCATGCCATCAAAAAAAACCATAGGAATTATTTCACTCGAATCAATCAAAATACCTTAGGCCTGAATTCACCTTCTGCCAGGTATTTTTATAAAGAGGTCCCATCTTTCAAATTTGCCCCCTTATAGGATGATCATAGCTCCAGGATGGTTATTTTCAGGAAGACCTACAAATTACATGTATTTATTTATTAATTAATTAATATCCTGCCTTCAATATTTTTACAAATAAGGCAGCAAACATATCCAACACGCCTTCCTCCTCCTATTTCCCCCACAACAACAACAACCCCTGTGAGTTGAGCTGGTCTTTGGTATGTTCCCAGATTGAATGTTTTAATCTCTGCTTTTAAGGTTTCAAGGGAAGCCGCACTTTAATTAATTAAATTAATATAACACATCGTGAAAGCATCTATCCTCTAGAGTGCTTCCCTTCTAGAAGGTCCATATTAGGAGTCAATTAGGTGTTTTTGCTTGGCTAGAAATTCATGATAATAGCACTCCTTTATCAAAAACAGAGTCGTCTTTGTGGGGAAGTCCAGTGGTCCTGGGTGAACTATAATTTACCAGATTCATTATATGGAAATTTCGGTGACCCAAAACTAGAATTTCCCCAAATGACTGTTGCAAGAGCCGTGGTGGTGCAGTGGTTAGAATGCAGTACTGCAGGCTGATTGTGCTGACTGCCCACTGCCAGCAGTTCGAGTCTCACCGGCTCAAGGTTGACTCAGCCTTCCATCCTTCCGAGATCAGTAAAATGAGGACCCAGATTGTTGGGGGCAATAGGCTGACTCTGTAAAACCACTTAGAGAGGGTTGTAAAGGACTGTGAAGCAGCATATAAGTCTAAGTGCTATTGCTATTGCATGTGAACTACAGGGAAAGGAACTCATTAGTACAAATATTTGTACAGGATTAAATTTAGTCAACTTTTCTCTGCAATTATTTCTGAACGCATTAGGAAGGTTTGGCATATGACTGAACTTGTGCTGCATAAATACAATACAGATATAGATGTAGCCAGGGTTCATCAGTTGTCGAGGACATATTATTAGAGAAAGAAATTATGGGAGAACATCAGCCTCCTTGTAAATAAGCCAACAGGTCCTGATTGTAAGTGCCAGTGGACTCAGGTCTGGCTAAGCTAAAAGGCTGCTCTACCTAAAAGGCAGGTGTGGGGGGGTTGGAGAAGAAGGTGGAGAAAGATGACAAATACCAGAGCATAATGACAAAGACAAATCTGCAGAAGAAACATTGGAAATTCCCCTATCACGCCCTGTATAAACAGATTCCCCACATGGCTATACTAGCTGGTTGGGACCCAGTTCATTTATCATGCACTACTGTACAATATTGTAAAACAGAGCTGTTCCTGTCCTGGGATTCCTTATGTGGGGAAAAGCGGGGCCAGAGTTTCAACAAGAAGGCATTCACTGTTTTGCTGAGGCTGGGGTGTCTATTAAACATAGAATTTATAGGGCTGGAAGGAACCTCAGAGGTCTTCTAGTCCAACCCAATGCTTAAGGCAGGAGACCTTATACCATCCAATCTATTTTTGAAGACGTCCAGGGATGGAGCACACATAATTCCAGGAGGCAAGCTATCCCATCGATCAATTGTTCTGCCAGAATTGAATTGAATTGAATTGAGTCTACTGGTGTGAAGTAGGATATCAAGCCTCAAATTATGCTGACTGTTCTAATTTAGGTTTTAATTTTTTTTTCTTATGTACTCATGGTTTGGATTACTGGCATTCCAAAGAGACTTTTGTTATTAACCTCTGACCATGAATCTTAAGGATCTGGGAGGAATACACTTTAGCTGGTTTTCTACATCTTTAGTGTCAGGTGTGGTTGTGTTACTCATGAGTTAGCTCCTCCCCTCTCTGACTACAAGGGATTGTGCCACAGAGGGGTGAGATCTGGCAATGCCACTGTACAATACTGTCATCTACTCAGAAGCCTGCATTATATGAGGTCCTGTTCCCCTCCTGGTAGGTAACTACCTTTCTTATTTTTTATGTGTGTATATTTTGAGAAAGAAACTGGATTCACCTGGATGCGCCTTCCAGATCAATCAATAGATAAGCATATCCCAAGTGCCTCTTCCCAAACAGTTTTGGTCAGGATGCTGAACAGCAATATATTTCCAACTTGCTTTGCTAAAGCAAAATGAAAAAAAGGCACCTCTATGCTATTCCCTGCATTTGCATTTTTATTTTATTTATTTATTATTTAGATTTATATCCCGCCCTTCTCCTCGTAGGACTCAGGGCGGCTGACAATCAATTAAAATACATAAATAACAATACAGGTTTAAAATTAATTAAAAGAAATATTAAAGATTGTCCAATTTAAAATATTGATTAAAACCCCTCTAAAAATTACCCTAGGCCAGTCCTGCGAGCTGGAA
>NW_015388424.1:114045-130286 GCF_001527695.2 Protobothrops mucrosquamatus
GATGGGAGGTAATCTGCGGCAGGAGGCGGTCTCGAAGGTATCCGGGTCCGATGCCATGGAGCGCTTTAAAGATGATAGTCAGCACCTTGAAGCGCACCCGGAAGGCCACAGGCAGCCAATGCAGCTCGCGCAGCAGCGGCGTCACGTGGGAACGTCGAGTCCCCCCCAACACCGCCCGCGCGGCCGCATTTTGGACCACATTAAAGAAGTATGTGCCAGGTGGCTCACTCTAATCAATGACCAGAGGTTCATCTTGATGATTGGATTGGACTGGATTTTTTTAAATAGCTGCCTCAGACATATCATGAAAACAACTAAAATGGTAGTTGGGTGCACATCTGATCCTACCCAGTTAATGACATCGTTTTTCAACCCGTGATGCAAGAGTTGACTAGAGATATCAGAGTGGAGAATAAGCTGGTTGTTTGGATCCCACACTATATGAACTATGTGATAAACATGTTAGTTCTCCAAGAAGAGATTCCTTCCTGGCTGAAACGCAGTCAAAGAGCCACAAAATAGACTCTAAACTGGACAGCCCACAAGCCTCAGAATGTTTGTCACTCTTAATATTCATAGTGGAAGAGGGATAAATAAATAAATTAATTAATAAATAAGCTAGTTGCAAGCTGACCCTTATGTGCCAAACCAACTGCTGCTATCACTTGAAAGCTACATGTGAGGAAATCTCCAGGCTACCAGACAGCGTGAATATTCACCAGCTCCACCTCTCTATCAATTGCCAGGCACTGCACTTATTCAGAGTAGCTGATTAAAATTACTCCTGGGGGGGGAGGGGAGGGTTGATGCTTCCAGACAACGTGGGGCCTTTTGAATGTAGGTTGAAAGGTGGGGAGGGGGAAGGGTCATTCTCTTAACCATCTGCTGCCCTTTTACAGAACAGATTGCGAGTTACTTGTAAGGCTTGAGCTATTCCTTGGATTGCATTGCAAGTATTTAGATGATATCATAGATACTAAAAAACATTTTCAAGGAAAGGAAATCTCTCTCTCTCTCTGTCTCTCTCTCTCTCTCTCTCTCTCTGTCTCTCTCTCTCTCTCTCATAGGTCTGGTATACAAATCAGTTATCTAGATAGAGAAGTGTAATTCTCACAGCACATCAGTTTTCAGACTTAAGGAGGACTTTCTAGTCCTCGAATTCCAAAGAAAGGTGTTCAGGTATAAATGTGTGGCAAATTTATCTCCATTTCATAAGAGTATTTACAGCCAAGGTGACATAGGTTGTTCCATATGAACCCTTTTCTCCTTATCGGAGGTCATTTGTTCACTTCATGAATTTGTCTGATTAGGGAAGAAACAATAAGGAATTTTTTTTAAAAAAAGCAGTATTCTAGGTGGAGAAAAGGTAAGTCTGAATATAATGGCCAATACTAAATGGCAGAGAGATTTTGCTGAACGAAACACTTCTAGGTGAAGATTAGCTTTTGTGTTATGATATCTTCTTTTAAGGATACAAGTTCTTAAAAATATACTAATAAAGTTATGCTAATTCAACATAAAATGTAACTAGGCTTCACTCGGCTTCTTCCAACAGTGAATGCTTGTTTTCCCTGTTGGTGTAGGAAGGAATAATCCATTGGTGGGACAGTCTGAGACTTCTCTTGCTCTAACATAGCCTTTCCTTTACCATTTTAATTCTTCACTCAGCTGATGACAGAAGAATGACAGCCATTTTAACAGACTCTAATATAGAAAGAACCATAGTTTGCAAGTCCAGTATACAATAGCCCTTGAACACAACTAGTGTATTTCAGTGGGAAACCTTTCTGGTGGATTGTACCCTGTGAACCAAATCTTCTCATTTTGCTACCCCTAGTTGCAGCCAAATATCACTGTTAGTCACTTGATATTTTTAATAGGATAGTTTATTTGGCATGATATTACAAATCTCTAAGGGAAAAATATGCATTTTGCATTGTAATCAGCTTAAGAGATCACAGCTGTAGCAGTACTCGTTTCTGTGGTTCATTAAGTAATATTCTTCAGTCAGCAATAACATCAAGGTATTTGCTTCAAAAAAAACAAAACCTACCGGTATGTAGATCTCGGCTAGCCCAGTGCTGACTAGGAGACTTCTAGGAGACTTCTTAGAACCCCCCCACAAAATATTCAGAACTGATAGCAGTTTTTAATTAATGTTTAAAAACATTACCTCAAAATATCTCATTTCATCTACTCTAGGTAAAGTTTCTTCATCTATACTATCAATTCATTTAATATAAGAAAGAAACGAGTAGCGATTGCAATGCCTTGGATGGCTTTGTGTGAGCCATTTGCCCTCATCAGGACTAGAAAAGTATGGGATCTTTTTAATATTCAAATCACCTGAAATTAAGGAGAAACTTCCTAACAGTGAGGACAATTAACCAGTGGAACAGCTTGCCTCCAGAAATCGTGGGCACTCCATCACTAGACAGTCACTTGTCTGAAATGGTATAGGACAGGTTCACCTGCTTGAGCAGGGGGCTGGACTAGAAAACCTCCAAGTTCCTATTCTATTCTATTCTATTCTATTCTATTCTATTCTATTCTATTCTATTCTATTCTATTCTATTCTATTCACTTAAAGGCCAACTCTCAGAGGCAAGAACAGCATTTCTTCTTAAGACTGTGAACTCCCATTTGATATGCTCTTTTAACTCTTGAACCTGTAAAGTATTCCGGGTTCCTTGAATCCCATGGAAGGTGATCACAAGAATTTCAATCTTGGTTGTTTTATGGTTTATGTTTCTAAGAATTCCAGGAAGCCAATTAAAATAGCTCCTTGATCATCAGGCCCTAAATAAAAAAAGAGTTTGACTATGATGCTTCTCGGTATAATTGCAATTAGTATTTCAAATTGAACTCAATGCCTATTTTTTCATGGGCATATTTATATATATAATTTTTTTATAATCACAAATGCTTAATATTTTATCAGCAACATATCGTCTGGGTTTCCAACATTTAACGTACTAATACATGGTAAATTCCTTTCTCTCTACTTCATTTTTTTAGCCATTGATAAAAGGTATCCCATGTTCTAAAATATACTGAATCCTCTTTCTCTTTCATTTTCAATGTCAATCTATCAATTTCTGCACAATCTAATTTTTTTTAATTAACTCTTCCTCTGTTGGTAAATCTTCATTTTTCCAATATTGAGCGAATACAATTCTCGCTGCAGTTAATACATGTAAAATTACATGTAAAACTTTCTCATAGTTTCCTACAATTATGCCTAGCAAAAATAATTCTGGCTTAAAATCTATATGTTTTTTTAGTAATTTTCTCTAACCATATGTGTATTCTTGACCAGAATCTTTTGGCTTTGGGGCATGTCCACCAAAGATGGTAATAAGTGCCTGGTTTTTGTCTACATTTCCAACAGTTGCTAGATATGTTTTAAACATTTTTGCTAACCTCACTGCTTTTTGATAATACTGAAGAGATTTGCAGCTGCTGTCTTTTATGGGGTTTTTTTAAAACTGACTGTCTAGCCTACAGCTCTGATATTTCCTGGCTGACACCTATCAAACTAAGACCAAACTCTGCTTAGCTTCACAGTCTGAGGCCAGTCAGATGCTACCATTTGCTGAAAATGGTTAATTACTATTTTGCAGTGCTTAGTATGGGCAGAGAGTTTCCCAAATGTGCTATTTCATCTTCTCCATTTAAAGTTAACAAGAGCTTTTTGTCTGCCAACTTGCTACCTAGTTAAGAATTTTGTTTAATAGCCACATTCTAATGACAGGTCAAAGAAAATGGCAAACCTTTTATTGCGCATTTACACAGTTCACTCAATGTGGAGGACAGGACAATTGGTATCTTTGATAGCTCTCTTCTTAACCATTTCTTTGAGTAAAGTTATGAAACAAGACAGCCAGGTTTAGAATTCAGACTGACCAAGTAATCATATAGTACAAAAAAGGAGCGTTGACAGCAGACTAAACTAAACGCTAAGCACATTTTCCTTTCCTATCCAAAGAAAGTAGTAATAATGCAGGAACATATAACCCAGCTAGCATAAGCAATCAAAAATAGATGAAACAACCAGAAATCAATGGGAGAAGAGCTGGGACTGTAACAGTAAAAACCAGAGTGTCTTCAAACTTGGCCCTTTTATGACTTGTGGACTTCAACTCCCAGAATTCCTCAGCCAGGCATTTAGGATTTATTGTTTCTTCTCTACCTTTTCTGTTTAATACAACATTCAGGCTGGCTCATACAATAATAAAAATGCAAATTGCAAACTAGAACACATTTAATACAGATTAAAATAAAACCAGAATTAAAGTATTGTTAAAATAATAAAAAATAAATAAAAGTTTGGTGAAAGATATGCATTTTTACCATATTGGGAAATGTATTTCTTAGGGAGTGCATTTTGAAGCCTGGGAGTCACAGAGCAGAAAACCATGTTCTGTATAAAAGAGATTTGAGCTTCTGGCAAAAGAAGCGTTGCTTCTATTGACAGGCGGGTAACTAACAAGTTTACAGCAGAAAACATGATCATAGAGATAATCAAGCCAAAGCCATCTGAGGCTTTAAAGGTCAACAATACCTCAAATTGAGGCCAGAAGGCAACTGGTAGTCAATATAAACATCTGTGACACCATAATTTCCACAGTCAGCAGCCTGGCCACCATACTTAGCGACTACTTCTATTTCCAGGCATATTTCAAGCCCCATGTAATGTATTTTATAGTAGTCTGGATGTGTTGTAACCAAAGCATGGATAACCATTGCTAAATCTAACTAAATCACAATTCCTGCAGTAGCTATAATTATGTTGCTTGCCATATCAGCTTGTCATATCAGCCACATCTGGACAACTGTTCTTTCTGAGAAAGTACAACTCATACACTATGAGCTTTACCACACTTCCAAAATTCCAGCTTTTCCTTTACCTCCATCTTGCCTGAATTTAATTTCATCTTGCTCTTTCTCATCTAGCACATTATTACGTTAGGCAATTTTTAAGAATACTAATCACTTCCTTAGTAAGTAAGTTACTTACTTACTAAGTAAGTAGAGAGTAATAGAACCAGCTGTCATCAGCATACTGATAGTGCACCATTCACAAACTCCAAATAACTATACCCAGCAGGTTCATTTAGATGTTAAGCAACACAGAAGATGACAAGACAGTGTCCTGAGGGATACCATAGGTCAGGGGTCTTCAAACTTGGTCCTTTTATGACTTGTGGACTTCAACTCCCAGAATTCCTCAGCCAGCATGCCTGGCTGAGGAATTCTGGGAGTTGAAGTCCACAAGTCAGAAAAGGGGCAGGTTTGAAGACCCCTGCCATAGGTCAACAACCTAAATGTAAAACAGTAGATGCCTTGGACACCTTTTGAGCATGTCCCAACAGGAAGTAGCAGATTTATTTATTAATTTACTTATATGACTGCCCATCTCAATGTATTTTGGGTCAGGAGAAGGCCTTTTCAGTAGATATCTTTTAGCTGCTAACTTTAGGTATGCAGGGCCACATCCTGCATTCAAGAAGATATCAATCACCTTCCTTAATAATGTATCAGAAATTAGCTCAGGTGGGTAAAGCCTGAGCAAGCAAATGATGGTCCTTCATTCTCTCCATGTAGCCCATCTCCATCCATAAGATCTACAACAGTGTTTCTCAACCTTGACAATTTTAAGGCATGTGGACTTCAACTCCCAGAATTCCACAGCCAGCAATGCTGGCTGTGGAATTCTGGGAGTTGAAGTCCACATGCCTTAAAATTGTCAAGGTTGAGAAACACTGATCTACAAGCTGAAAAGAATTAAGATGAACCTGACAAGCAGCTGCCAAGGTTATTTTCCTGTGACCTGACCCAACGCTGGAGTCTAGATTAAGCTGAATCTGATTGATTGATATAAATTGTTCACAGTGAGCTTCCAACTGTTCCGGCTCCCTCCTCCAGCATCTTGATGGAAGAGATACTGCACATAATAGAAAAGTATTGGCAGCCTATTCTGTGTTACACAGTGAAGGCAGGGAAGTATCCCTTTTCTCTACACCTACCATGACAGTGTAGGATGCTAAGAGGGGCCCATTCCACGTTCAATCCATCATAAGAGTTCCTCCCTTTCCATGCTAGCCTTTTACTTAATGTGCTTCATCTCTTGTAGCTCCTTGATAAACCATTGTGCAATTGAGCTCTTTAAAGAGGAAAGGAGGCACTGAGGACCAATAATGTCAACTGCCCAGGCCTCTTCGGCAGATTGCCAAGGCTTTAGCAGTATAGTGTCAGCTGATAAGATAGAAAATTCCCCAAGTGCATTTAGAAAACTGGATTCATTACACACCATTGGATCATTGGGATGGATCATTTTAACCACTTCTTTACCCCTGCTGAGGTTTATAGCAGCTGTCAGATTACAACAGACCAGGGACAACAGAGTTACAGAATTTCCTCCACTTTCAGCTCATGGGCAGCAGCTGAACAGGAGACTGTAATTCTTTGCTGCCAACAATGATCTACCAGATTTTTGCAGCTCAATTACAGTGGTTTTAATATCAGTTGAAACAACTCTCTTTCAGTTCTTTCTCGCATAGTGAATAATTTCAGTATCAGGGCCCAAAGTTCAAATTTGGATGTATTAAAATTTATTCTGAATCTTGAGCTGCTTTTTTTCTTCTTAATCTGGGTGCTTTCCAAGTTTTATTTATTTGCAGTATATCTACCAACTGTCTTTTTAGCCAATTATAAATATAAATTATGTTACTTTTTATACCTTAAATGCCAGGGTCTCATAGCTTCTTTTCTCTAAAACAGACATGTCAAACTCGTGACGTCACATGACGTCGCATAATGTATCAGAGCTTTTTCGCCGTTGCCGGCAATGGGGTGCCGCGGCTTCAGTATGATGAAACCGGCCCGCTGGCTGGCAGTTTAACACCCCTGCTCTAAAATGTTAGAAACCCTGGTTTGATTTTTTTGGGGGAGCACCCTAGTTTGAACAGACTCTAAAACCAAAAAAACAATTCATGTACAGCATTTACACTTAACAATATTTTGGGGAAATTGTTTTTATCAACAAACGGCAATCAAATAGGCTAACAATAAAAAAACCAGATTAATCAAAAGCACAGATGAAATAAGACAGTGAATTGCTGGCTTGTTGAAATGTCCTGACAGTGAAAATGTGTTTCCAACAACTCTTGCTATTGACTTGCTCTGAGGGCTTGGACTTTGCACCTTTAAAGGATAGGAACTAGTCATGGATAGTTCAGAAAGAATCAGCAAGCAAGAGACATTGGCTGTGAATTCCCTACCACACCACATGTTCTCTTTTAAAAGGCTTTGTTCTCCACAGATGGAGGATAGCATATATAACACTATCCCCATGCTTGTGGTGACCTAAGTCAAGTCATTTGGTTGCCTAAGAATGACAAGGCAATTCCCTTCCCTTTTAAGACACAGAAACCAAGCATTCTGGCAATTGAATCACTTCAATTCTGGTGAAGCATAATGGTATTGTACTGAATTTATAGTTTGAAATTTTGAATGTAACCTAAAAGCTAACTAGACTCTAGGAGAGTTTCCATAAGATCGATCCTAAATAACAGCTGTCATGTTCTGAGTCATCTGAAGATTTTAGCAATAGTAATAGCACTTAGACTTATATACTGCTTCATAGTGCTTTACAGCCCTCTCCAAGTGGTTTACAGAGTCAGCATATTGCCCCCAACAATCTGGATCCTCATTTTACTGATCTCGGAAGGATGGAAGGCTGAGTCAACCTTGAGCTGGTGAGAATCAAACTTCTGGCAGTGGGCAGAATTATCCTGCAATATTGCATTCTAGCACAGCTCCTTCTATTTTGAAATATTGTTAAAGGTCAAAGTCCCCAAAGTGCCTTCAGTGAAGTATGTGTTATGAAATTCGAGTTGAGAAGTTCTCATGGTAGTAATAGAGCCCTTATTATGGTGGTGGTGGTGAATCTTCTGGTACTGAACACTATCTTTTATCATGTACGAAAAAATATGTGGCCCTCCATATACAGTCAAAATCCATGTCCTAGCCTATTAGTTATGTTGGTGGGGGCTGTAAAATGTTATAATTCAGTAGCATTTGAAGGTCCAATGTCCTGCAATTCACTCAAAAGAAATTATGCAACTGGCATGCCAAACACCTACCAAAGCATTTGCTTCAGACCTGCGAAACTCCCCACATTTCAAGCAATGTATAGGACTTTACTTCATAGCTGCAAAAAAGAAGAGGGGAAAAAATGAACGTAATAAACAACAGTGATCCAAAATGTACAAAATGCTGATTTTTAATTAGAAAATCCTTCTCCCTCTGTGTATTTAAAGGGTAAGGAAAATGCGCTCTGTGTATGCTCAAAAATTCTTCAATCTGTTTTTCAAATGTTCTACCATGGGGCCAGTGGTGGGATTCAAATATGGGAACAACAGGTTCTCTGTGTGGATGCCACTTTCAGAAGTCCATTCTGGGCCTGGGCAACAAAAAAGTAGCTACCGGTTCTGCCGAAGTGGTGTGAACTGGCTGAATCCCACCACTGCATGGGGCCTCTGGTTGAAAATTGGTGGTTTTGGAATCAAATTCAGGCAAATCCTGGCACAGATCAGGAGAGAATAATAGCTGATTCCATTTCTGGGTCCAAACATATGCACATTCCAGCCTTGTCCCTGAGCTAAAAAGATCACTCAAGTTTTTGCATGAAACCAAGAGGAATATGGAAAAGAGCAAAATACACCAGCCTATAGAAGAGAATATCTGTAGCTCAGGTGGAGTCCTTGATGCTCTGAGTTTCCACACATCAGCCCGGCCTGCTACTAAAGAGATTAGCTCTTGTTTCATTGCACTGGTGCTTCTGTTTTCTCTCTGATTCCCCTCCCTCCCCAGCCTTATCTCCTGAGTTCCAGGGTCCCTGGTGTCAGCACCGGAGGATTCTTTTGGATATTTGCAGGGTTGAAATATCACTCTTTAAAGGACAAACAAAAATCAAACAGAAACAACTGTAGCGACAGCAGGGGGGGGGGGGAAACAGCAGCAATCATTAAATCTTTCTGTTCTGTAAACTACAAAGATACTGGAGAAATTCAAAGAGCTGGTGTCTGGCCCATCAGTTGCAAAAAGAAAAGGAGACAATCAGATCTAAGTCAGAAGATATAAGGATGTTCTGCAGCAAGACTTGGTTGCTATGGGGTCAGTGTTTCTTTTCTTTCCTTTCCCTCTCTCTTTTAGAAGAAGCTTTTTCTTAAGAGACCATTTCCAATCAGAGCTTGAAAGGGGAGCAACCTTGCTTATTAGGCTTGTCTTGCCCCAAAGTAATCATTATAGGCTGTTTCTGTCTGCACTAGATCCTTCAATGTAGTAAAGAGTGGCTTGCATCATGTCTTGGGCCTAATTTGTTACAGCAGTTCTCACAACTTCCATCCAGTTTTGGTCACCACGATGTAAAAAAGATGCTGAGACTCTAGAAAGAGTACAGAGAAGAGCAACAAAGATGATTAGGGGACTGGAGGCTAAAACATATAAGGAACGGTTGCTGGAATTGGGTATGTCTAGTTTAACAAAGAGAAGGACGAGGGGGGACATGATAGCAGTGTTCCAATATCTCAGGGGCTGCCACAAAGAAGAGGGAGTCAAGCTATTCTCCAAGGCGCCTGAAGGCAGGACGAGAAGCAACGGATGGAAACTAACCAAAGAGAGAAGCAACCTAGAACTAAGGAGAAACTTCCTGACAGTTAGAACAATTAACCAGTGGAACAACCTGCCTCCAGAAGCGGTGAATGCACCAACACTGGAAGTTTTTAAGAAGAAACTGGACAGCCATTTGTCCGAAATGGTATAGGGTTTCCTGCCTGAGCAGGGGGATGGACTAGATGACCTCCAAGGTCCCTTCCAACTTTATCAGTATTATTATTATTATTATTATTATTATTATTATTATTATTATTATTATTATTATTATTATTATTATTATTATTATTATTATTATTGATTTGAAGGCCACCACAGACTACAGCAGAGTCACAGAATCTTAATCAGAAGCCATCTTCTTTCACGTGATGTTCTTTGAAGAGTTTCTATTGCCAGCCGTAATCTTCAGATGGCTGATTATCATGTTGTGAGAACTAATGTTAGCGCATCTCCAGTTTAGAGAAGGTGCTTTAAAAAGATTGTTCTGAAACCACAGGGACAGTGTGTGTGAGTTCTTTGGGCCCTTGCACACATTGCTGTGGGAAAAAAGTATTTTGAATTTTTGTCCAGAGGAACTTCTCTTGCAACTCCAGTCAGATCCAAAGGGAGCTGTCCAAGGTGACCAACAAAGCATTCATCCCAATGGACACAAGTGTGTGTTTTGCCTCAAAGTTTAGGTTCTGTCAGCACATCAAGAGAAATTCTTTATCATTCCTTGTCATTCTGCAGCTCCTGTATTTGAAGTAAAGTCTCCTCCACATTTGGTCTTTTTCTTCTGGAGATTTTATGAATATGTCTGTGCAGTTTTCTTAGAACCAGTGCAGAAGTATTTGCTTTAGTTTCCCCCTAACTGTAGTGTTCTCTAGAGGTCATTTATCCATGTACTAACTAGGCTTAACCATGATTACAACCTGAGCTCAGACAAGGTCAGCCTGAGAACTAAAGGGATTGACCTGCTGTGCTGCCCTGAATATATTCCTCCTTCTACTCTTGTAACCCTGGGGTTTTTTTCCAGTCACAAATCTATTGAGAAAACAAAGACCGGTGACAGAACCCAGGACTTCATCTTAAGCTATATTTCATTGCTAGATTTCATCTCTAAAACACAAAGAGAACATCACTAATACACATACACTGTTATGATTTCCTAAATAAATATTACTTTCCAGTGTTTAGTTTGAACCTTTTCCAGACTTTCTAGTCCAACCTTCAGCGTGAAGTCAGCTGGGTGACTCTCAGCTTTAGGAAGAAAATATTCTGAAATGGTTGACAAAGAAAAGTGCATGGACTTGTCCATGAACTTGCCAAGAATGACTGGCCATCCTAGTATGTTAGAATCAAATGTACACAGAAGCATTGTTTTGTTAAAAAAAAAAGGTGTGGACAATATCTACCATTCATTCTTGCCATTCCCATTTGATTATTAATCACAATCATTTATTTATTTGCTTGTTGGATTCATACCTTACTTTTTCCCCAGGAGTTCCAGATGGCATTTCTAACATTCCCCCCCCCCCTCCAATGTTTTCTTACCACAACTAGCCTGAAAGATAGGTTAGGCTGGGAGAGAGTGACTAGCCCAAAGTCACCAATGAGCTTCTGTGGTTGAAGGGTTTTGAACCTGAGTGCCCTGGCCCTAGACCAGGGGTAGGCAACCTTGGCTCTTTTATGACTCGTGGACTTCAACTCCCAGATATCCTGAGCCAGCCATACTGGCTCAGGAATTCTGGGAGTTGAAGTCCACGAGTCATAAAAGAGCCAAGGTTGCCTACCCCCGCCCTAGACCAACATCTAAAAACTAGACCATACTGGCTCTGGTTAATGTTCTACACATTGAGCATGTTGATGTTGCATGTTGAAACAAGGGCATTAACATATTCACTTCATTCATGGTTGCTCATTTAGCCCTTAATGTATAACAGAATAAGATTGTAAATTCTTGCTTGAGATCTTATAAACTAAAATTTAGGACAGGGAAGGTGACAGAAGAGAGGAGGTCAATAGAGGCAGAAGTAGATTGAAAAGAATGTGCTTTAGAAGATTTTAGATGTAAAAAAATCCCCCATTTTGATTATTCATTCTTAGATATACTAATTTCAACATAAATGTTAATTAAACTTAAAAATTTTCTTTGGGCCTTTTCCAGCTGTGCAGTGCAGAGAATGTTTTGCTTGATATTCAGAGACTGTTAGAATCAAGGCAAGAATACTGCATGCCCAAACCCTCAGATTCTGGTCTTCCTATCCATTCATTCTCTCACATGATTTTCTCAGATGGCCATATATTCTTTACCAAAATGGAGGAAATCCATTACTAAACAATTAAACAAATTTCCATGTGTACGTGGATGCAAAGCAGAAAATAATTACAATACTACGTGTTACATAATAAAATGTAGCATGCGACAAGTTAAAATAACAGCAGATCTCATCATAGGGCGAAAGGTAGCTACTCAAATATCCACTAACGATAGATCATTTTGTTGCCTGTCTATTTATGTAGGCATGTCCATTCTGCCCCAGGCCTACAAAACCCTGCCTGCAAAGGAAGGATTGTTAGTTATGCCTCGCTCAGAGTAAAGACCAGGCTAGTTGACTTGAGCTATTGCCATTTTTTTTAGGAATTAATCAGAGAAATGCTTTAAAATTTCACACTGCTTTTTTGCAGTTTTATCAATCACAGTTTAAAGAGATGCAAGTTTGTTTGTTTATTATTCTGATTCTTCATTTGTTACAATTATTGAGAACCTCATTTGCTTCAGAGTGTGTGCATAAAAATCACATTTGTCTTGTTGGTCATTTTCCCCTGCTGCCTGCCTTGAATTTATTTTCATTGATGCCTTAATTCTTTACTTTTATGAAATTCTAATTATGTGCTTTATTTTCAGCCTACCCCTTACTGCAAGAGATTAGGATTTACAATTGTACAGATTCGATAAAATACTTGGCTTTATATCTTTCCTGAAATATATCACCATATGTTGAATTAAACGGGTTAAGTGTGTAGATGCAATTTCAGTAGAAATAACTTGGTGATTGAAATTTCTATTAAGCCTCTGGGGTAAGATGAATGTTATTAAAATGAATATTACAGCAAGATTAATATATATATTTTAAGAGGGATTCCACTGTTAATCCCCGTTAGAATATTTTACACAGATAGATAAGTTAATGAGAATTTTTTTATGGCAGACTAACAGCCCTTAAATATCATTAGCCAAACTTAGATTACCTTACACTGAAGGTGGCTTTAACCTACCCAGTTTACAACTACAGGTGGTGCTTGAGTTATGACTGGTCACTTAGCAACCATTCAAAGTTACAACAAATCAAAAAAAGGGACTTACAACCCAATTTTGAAGTTTCAATGGCTGCCCCTCATGGTCACATGATCCCAGTTCAGGTGCTCCACAACCAGACTGCATTTATGGCTGTTCTCCAGCATCCTGTGGTCATGTGACATCAATTTGCAAAAAATTTTTTGTCAGAAACCAGCATTTACTTCCAGTTTCTGGCAAAAAAAATGCCCATTGTGAACGACGGGTTCAATTTAATGGCAATGATGTTCACTTAACAACCACCACATTTGCTTAACAGACAACATGTTTGCTTAGCAGCTGTTGAAAAAAGATCATAAAACCGGGCACGTTCATGTGATGACCCACTCAATGACCCAACATGACTTATGATTGCAATTCCAGGCTCAGTTGTAATCAGTCGAGGATACCTATACAGGTAGTCCTCGACTTATGGTCACAATCGAGCCCAATACGTCTTCTGGTAAGCAAGACAGTTGCTAGGTGAGTTTTGACCCATTTTATGACCTTTCTTGCCACAGTTGTTAAATTAGTGACACTTTTGTAAAGCGAATCCAGTTTGCTTGTCAGAAGGTCGCAGAGGGTGATCAGATGACCCTGGGCCACTGCGACAGTCATAAGGAGGAGCCAGTTGCCCAGTGTCTGAATTTGGATCATGTGACCTTGGGGAGGCTGCAACGGTCGTAAGTGTGAAAAATGGTTACAAGTCACTTTTTTCAGCACTGTTGTAACTTCGAATGGTCACTAAATGAAAGGTTGTAAGTTGAGGGCTACCCATACATGTTGGACTTTAACATCTACCGTACATTCTTTTGGAGCAAGGCTTTCTAATGAATATTCTCCTCTTTGGGTCTATTTAGAGAGCAGATTCTGTCTTCTCCCTTCATTCCCCACCCTTTTCTCCCCTTTCAATGTTAATCAAGATCTGATAGATCAGGTCTTCAATGAATTTTTCTCCTCTCTGCTTTTAGACTTTCCTTCCTTCCTTCCTTCCTTCCTTCCTTCCTTCCTTCCTTCCCTCCCTCCCTCCCTCCCTCCCTCCCTCCTTCCTTCCTTCCTTCCTTCCTTCCTTCTTCCTCTGAATCCTATAGATGTCTCCCTCTTGTACACCATCGTTTTAGCTACATAAAGACCACAACTCAAGAAATGTAAGTTTGCTGTTGGTATGTAGGATTGCAGAGCCCTGATAATGCAGCATTTGTGCCAGCAATTTGGGTATTCCAAATTGCTGAAAGCAGTTTGATAATAAATACCTACAAGTCCATCTTTCCGTTTCTCAGCTGGAGGAAAAAATAAAGAAATATGTCTGAATAACAGTATAAAGAAGGTAAATTATATGTGGTCTGGAGCACCATGACTGGACATCTTCTCTTCCAGGACCTCTTTTCCAGAGAGGGACTGTTCCATCACAAACATGTCATCCTGGAGCTGGATTCCCACCCCCATCCTATTTCCTACACACACACAATGACTGATGTCAGGTATTGTTATGGCCATAAAGAGAAAATTTTGAGAGAGGAGCCCAGCAAAGAAAGAATCACAATGCATTTTGCGCATAGCCACTCAAAAGGAAGAACATCGGAAGTTGTTTCAGACCAAGTAAAACCAATGTTCCAGTTATACTACCAGCCTTCTGTCTGGTCTAAGGTTGCTCCAGCCAGAGAGAAGCAAGGTATGGGTGAAGCCAGCTGACAGTTCCATCTGACACAATTTGCACCGCCTACGTAGCCTATCATTTTTCAGGGGCAGTGAAAGCTGTGGTCCCATCACTAGCATTGAAAAAAGTGACTCCATTGCCAAAAGCTAAGGGAGAGGTCCAGCTTGTTTCTTCATCTCAAGCAATGACATGTTTGGGGCCAGCTCTATGCTCTGCAGAAGTTTTAGGAAAAGAGTTTTTTTTTCCAGCTCTACCCAGTGGTACCCCCAGAGATAGTCCAAGGCTCACACCTTAGGAGGATTCCTAAATAATTGTGTTGATCAGCCCTGCTGTATAAACTGTTGCATAGGCTAGCAGGCAGAGATGGTCTTCCTTGCAGAAGGCAGTTCTGGGGTTGCAAGCTAGTAAAGGTCCCAAAATGGCATAGAAGCAATCTCCAACATTCACTGTGCATCTGCATTTTGCTATTCTTATTCCCGTTCATTTGTTTACCTGCTAAGCAAATCCAATGTCACTATGTGGAGCTTATGGACAACAATATATTAATTTCAATGTAGATATCAATATGGATATGTGTGTGTATGTGCACTTGCGCACGCGCGCGCACACACACACACACACACACACACCTGCATACATAAACAAACAGGTGTACTTTTATGGAAAAACTGCAAATGAAATATTAAATATTTCTACCCAAAGTTAATCTGGCAGAAAATATGTTTAAATAAAACAATCTTTAATTAAATGTTTAAGCTCTTGCTGTTTTGTTTTGTTTTTGATCAAAGCAATTTTCCACATCTTTAAGTACTTTTGATTCAAAGAAAAATATACTTTAGTTTTTCCATTTTTTATTTTGACAACAGACCTAGTGGTTAACAACAGGAATCAGTTTACATCAATGTACATTCAGAAAAATAATAAAACTAAAGAATGATTGTCAAAAATGGTTGGGTGAGGTTCCTGAATTCTTCAAAACATACATCTCAAAGGAATGACTAATTGGGCATGGGTAATTATCTACCATGACTAATTACCAGAGATAATGTTATCTACCAGTTATTGAAAATGCATTCCTTTGATCCTAATCTAATAAATTAGCTAGCTTTACTACTATATCACAAAAGCTCTTAATTTGGAGATTGCTGAACTAAAACTTCTAGCTGATTATTTGCATTTTATATTAGTTTGAAATGTAATCAATATATGACTTTTGAATTAATGTATCCAAAGTTCATATTAATTTATAAACCTAGGAATGCCTGTGTTGAAGTAAACAGTGTGACTTCCTATGCTCCTCCTCTCCTGGCACACTCTATGTCCCCTCCCCAAATATAATTTCCAACCAGCAATCCTGAGGCAGGAAAATATGATTAGGAGAAGAACCATTCTCTTTATAAGACAAAATGACAAACTGCATACAAGTTACTATGTCTGAAGATGGAGCACTCAGTTCAGTGGTGAATGGCAAATTCCTGTAGGGTTGCTGTAAAACATTTCTATAGTGCTGTAAATTTCCCCAGCCCTTTGCTAAGAATCAATAAAATATATCCCAGCCATGAAAAACGTACAGATGAAAAATGTCTTATG
>NW_015388424.1:133090-138575 GCF_001527695.2 Protobothrops mucrosquamatus
GCATCCTTTTCATGTAGCTTTTAACAGTCTGGCTGTAGGGGAACACAGTTATATCAAATTTTATTAGATAACATTGTTCTCATTTTAAAATCAGCAGATATGATGATCATTTGAGGCTTCTGCTATTTTTTATTTGAATATTGGGGCTGCTATAATTGATGCAAGCAATAGGATCTGCCTTAATAAGTTAATTTCATCTCGTATCATTATAGTGGTAGAACAGGGCTGACTGGTACTTAAATTACACAAGGACTTAACAGTGATCTGGAAAAGTAACTAGCCTTACACTTGAAAAGAAAAGACAAAGTTGTCCTTACTCAAAATTTTAGCAACTGTGTTTTTCTTGAGTACTTCATTATTATAAGGGTGAAAATAAAGTACCAGAGGAATAGAAACCTCAGGTTATCATTAGCAGGATAAGATTCATACTTCTAAGTCTCCCTTGAAAGCATGTTCAGCAGTTTGCAACCTGCCTCATCTTTCACACCAAAAGTACCTGCCAGTTGCCAATATAAATTCCAACTGCTACCCCGTAATTAGTTTCTGTTTGCTGAGTTAATCCTTTACATGGTATTGCCTGGGGGAAAAAAATCTTCGGTTGAGTGATATTTTCTCAGGAATACAACTAGAAATAAGGAAGGAAAATAATGAGAAGCGGCAGTATCAGCAAAGCTGAAGCAAGGCAGTACTATCAATGGGTAGTTGATATAAGGTCTTCCAACAGACCTTATATACCAGCTGCTGGGGAGGGATATAGCCACCTTCCTCTCTATGCCTGGAACTTCCCAGATGCACCAGGCTGCCCACTACAGTATGAGGTCAATGAACATTGGATTACAGATAGTCCTTGACTTACAACCATTCGTTTAATGAATATTCCAATTTATGATGGTGGTAAAAAAAAGTGACTTATGGCCAGTTCTAATACTTATGACCATTGCAGCATTCCTGCAGGGACATGATTGCCATTTGCAGCCTCCTCAGGGGGCTTCCAACAAGCACAGCCAGTGCAGGAAGAGACTGTGGCAAAGAAGAAAGTTGTAAAATTGGGCTGCAATTTACTTAGTGACTGCATTGCTTAGCAACAGACGTTCTCGCCCCTGTTATGGTCATACATTGAGGACTATCTTTAGTTGAATCTTTTGCCAAAACAGCCTAGCTCTTTAGCTATACCCTTTTTTAAGTTCTGGCATAAACTTGTTTTTTTACCAACTTGTTCACTGTATACTTATTCCTAATGAAACAGGAAAAATGCCATTTATTGGCATTCGTAATGAATTTACTCTGAATTTGACTTTGGTGTAGCCTATTCTACTAACTAATATGATCCCCGCATAGAGGGAGGAGGAGAAAAATCTTGGCCATCTTTCCATTTTACGTATTGTCCTGTCTTCTTCTACCAGTGCAAGAGGAACAAAAACAGGGCCAAACATGCTGTTTGACAAAAAGGGAGGTAAGGGCGTCCGCTTAAAATGTGACAACCTTCCTGTAGACTTTCCCACTTATTGAATTGCCACTGTTGGTAGAAGAGCAAAAGGGCAGCAGGGCACAAATTTTAAGAAAGTGAAAAGGCAAGCTGTGATGGGAAGGAAGGAGGACCTATAAACAACAATGGCCTGCCCAACCACCCTGATGAGATTACTGTGCTTCAGGTTTTTCACAGGGTACATGCCTCTTTCTGTGGTACCTTGTCCTTTGTTTGTAGGGGACGCCACAACTCATGCAGCAGCAGAGGAAGCACAAGATATATATTTTAATCTACTTGTTTGCCTATCAAAGCAAGCATCTGATGGTTCTGAAGAGCAGTCTCCAAGTGCCATTTTCTCTCCCCAGTTGTTGTCTGCAATTAATTAGTAAACACTTTATATATAGCAATTTTTACCTCTCATCCTGTGGGGTTATTTTTCTGAGGGCAAGTGGGTGGGTGAGGGAATTTCTATCATGACATTTGACACAGAAACTGGGTAGTGTCCAGTGGTGGGATTCAAATATGTGAACAACCGGTTCTCTGTGTGGATGCTGCTTCCAGAAGTCCATTCTGGGCCTGGGCAACAAAAAATTAGCTACTGGTTCCGCCGAAGTGGTGCGAACCAGCTGAATCCCACCATTGGTAGTGTCTGACTTATGTATTTTCCTATGGCAATGTATTCTGCAATTCAAAGAGGCCCAAGCAGAACTGGGCAATCTGCTTTGTTTGTAGAATACGATACAGCTGTTCTGGGTTCAGTAAACTGGCTCCCATAACCATCTGCAAACTAACTTCTTTGCAGATGATTTAAAATAAATCTAATTTCCAGCTGGAGGGAGAGGCTCTAGGGGGCAATTTTTCTCTCAACCTTTGCAAACCTAATAAGAAAAAAAAAAACCAAGGCTCTAATTATGAACTTCACTGTTTGCATTCATTTATTTAAAATATTTATATAGCTGCCTGTTGTAAGCCAAGTAGAAAACAAACAACATACAGGTTGCGTAGCCCAGGCAGATAAAGAACTAAACAACATTAAGCTATTTACTTATTGAATTCATTGACAGTCTTACCAAACTGAGAAACTAGCAGTCTTTTCCTCTCCCACACGCCCCCCCCCCAGCAGACTGAGCAGTCTCTTTAAAGGGGCAGTCATCTGGCTGCTACATCTGTCATTCCATTGATCGACAGACGTGATTCAGCTGAGCAGGCTGGCTAGGCCAGTGTCCCTTTCCTCCCCCATTACTCCATAAACTGTGCACTTAATGGAAGAGGATGACCATCCTAGGCAGGAGAAGAGCAATATTAATCCACTGTGGCAATACCATGTGAGTAAGTCTGGTAATACCTTGTCCAACGTTTTATGAGAAGGGATCAGCTGTCATGAGCGGCATTTCATGTCATCAGGTGCATGGAGTGGCTGCACCGAGGAGATATGGGAAAGGTGGAGGCGCGACTGGGAAGCAGAAATAAGTTGGCCTTGCAGATTACATACGAGGCAGACTGCTAGTATCTTATCCATTCACAATTGATAAAGTCCATTGTGTTTGAGACCTTCTCAGATTGCCTGAAACCTTTTAATGTATGTCAGTTTAGCAATTTCTCACTCCATGGTGCTTTCAAAAGTCCTATTTTTCCAAAACAGCCACTTTGAGGTCTGCCACAGAGTGTCGTGGGAGGGGGTTGAAATGCTCTTCAGTCAAAAGTAGACAATAGCTGTGCTCCCTTGTTAGAACCTTCAAGACTCGAAAGGCACAATACAGATATAAACCAATGAATTCTCCTGCCCACCCCATCAGTAGTACAAACATATCTTACTTCTGGATTCAGACTCCTTTATTCTGGTCCATCTCATCCAGTCAAGCATCAGTCTTTCCCCAATCAATTTACTGGGCAATTTCCTCAGAGGTGAAAACCTGCTAGCCTCTGTTTCTCACTCCATTGGCTAAGCAATATACCTGAGTTCTTTGTAGCCCCCCCCCCAGCTTTCCTGCAGCAGCATTTACCTGTATAGAAGGTGGGGAGGAGCTGGCCAGAAGATGGATGGAGCATCATGATACAAGCCCAACCCATGGGTGATTTATATCACAACACACTGTTCATCAGGCGGTTAATTCTGACACTCCCAACCTCTACAGACATAGTTGAAACCTTGGCTAGGCAGAAGGCTCCAGGTAGGGAGAGGAGGGTCGTTGTTTCTTTTTATAACTTCTGCATACTCATGAGTAGACTTTTTTCTCCCTTTTTTATGAAATGCCTGCAAAATTACAAATTTTCAAAGTATATGATAAGAAAATACATGCAGTTTTTTTTATGGAGGCATTCTTTAAAAAGAAAATTTAAGAACAAATCCAAGAAAAACTTTACAAAAATGCATATTCTAATAAAAAATCTAAAATCAAATACTGTAGTATATGTAAATGTATTTTAAAAAGACAATTCAGTTTTCATATTTTTCACATAAATGTGAAAGACTGTGAATAGAATAGAATAGAATAGAATAGAATAGAATAGAATAGAATAGAATAATAACTTTATTGTCACTTTGAATGTACACTAATCGGCACAAATTAAAATGAAATTTTGTTGCATTTAAATTAAAAATGCAAAAAAACCATTTACATTCTAAATTACATTCTATTTAATTCTAAATATATATTTTAAAAATGCTTAAGGTAGACAAAAATAACACAATAGGGTATTAAAAAGATAGAATGTCTTCCATTTTAGCATTCTGAAAAAATGTAGACTTGTTGAAAATTAGAGAAAATGAAGCAAGCACATTTCAATGATGTTAGTTGCAGAGACACCTACTGAGATATCATTGACCAGACTAAGCATCATTTGGGATTTTATTTCCCATATTTACTGTGCAAACAAGGAAAAATTATACACTTTGTGGAAAGGAACAGCAAACAAGAGACCAGTTTCTTGTCAAAAGGACGTTGAGATTGCCACTGACAGGAGCAAAAGGCTTGCCTCTGTACTGGTCTTATGAAATGATAACCAAATCAGCAATAATGAACCCTTAAGAGGTTTTCAGATCATAGAGTAGGGTTCATATATTTCCTTCCTGTCACTTCCTGACAGTCCCCTGTGGACCTAACTTAAGACATCAAGAACAAAATGGAGGAAACTGAGTTCCTAAGCCTCAATTCAGACTGAAAGAAATCTGCTTTTTTCCATGATCATCTCTTCACTTATTTCCTTTCCCGGAATTTTTTGATAAACCCAGTTTGCACCTCAGGATCAGTCACCGAAGAGAGAAGCAATCACATCCAATGCCCTAGTCACCTTCTTATTCCAGATGCAGAGTGGGACTGTTTACCCGGCTGCTAAGAAAATCTCCAAGCACTTTCAAAAGAGCCATCTGGATCTATCAAGCAGTTGGGGCTGACTGTTCAAATAAGGCCATCATCCTTGCAGAGATCAGAATTTGCAGTAATGTGCATCATAATCAGGAAATGATCTGAACGCAGTTAGGAATTAGTGATGATGCCTCCCATATTTAGATCTTGTGCCATCTGCTCCAAAGTAAACATTAGTTCTAACAAGTGGCTGTCTCTAGTAGACACAGCTGAGATAATCTGGGACAAATTCAGGGCTGCCATAGTCATGCAATCCTGAGCTCTTCCGAACACCATCCCAAGATCATGATAGCAGAGCTCCAATATCTCAGGGGCTGCCATGAAGAAGAGGGTGTCAAGCTATTCTCCAAAGCACCTGAAGGCAGGAGAAGAAGCAACGGATGGAAACTAATCAAGGAGAGAAGCAACCTAGAACTAAGGAGAAACTTCCTGACAGTTAGAACAATTAACCAATGGAACAACCTGCCTCCAGAAGCGGTAAATGCTCCAACACTGGAAGTTTTAAAGAAAAGACTGGACAGACATTTGTCCGAAATGGTGTAAGGTTTCCTGCCTGTGCAAGAGGTTGGACTAGAAGATCTCCAAAGTCCCTTCCAACTCTGTTATTTTGATTCTGTATCATAATAGCTGAAACCCTGCAGCTCTGTAAGCC
>NW_015388424.1:138999-141458 GCF_001527695.2 Protobothrops mucrosquamatus
TCCTATTCCTTTCTGGATCATATCACCTGCTTTTTTCTATTATCCTCAGTGGGATCATGCTGAGTAAGGCAAGCTACTGTAGATGAGAAAAGCACAAAACAGGAGTGAAAGCTGTTACACTCATTGTTCCACCTTTCTTTAAAAGCTGTGTTTTATGACCCAACAGCCCCAGGAGCCTGTGTATCTGGGTTGCTTTATATGGTGCTAGTGTTGGGCAGTTTGCTTAGAAATGATCTAACGTAAGGGCATGAGAAAGATAGTCGACATGATTTGATCAAAGGCCCATCTAGTCCATCACAGTTTCTCTGCTAACTGCTTCTGAAAAGCTAATCAACAGGACATTAACTGGTCCCATTACCATTGCTGCTTTTCTTTGTAAATTGATATCAACATAATTACTCTCAGGCACAGCCTTGCCAAAGTTGATTCTGCCTGTTCTATCTGAATATCTCAAGGAGAATTTTCTGAGAATATCCTATCAGTTGGAAATGCACACGAGCCTTTTCTACAGTGGCCTCTGTGCTCTGGAAGACTCTTTAAAACCACATCAAATCTCACATCATCATGAGTAGTCACTTCCATACTCTAATACTCCATTAAGCTTAATTTTACTACTCACTGGAGATATCCATGTGGTTTCCTTCTCAAGAATATGAAAGTGATTTGCAGTTGCCTTCTTACAATTCCTGTCTCTGCCATCTAAGTATTTGCCAGAACTGATTTGCTTAGGATATTTTTTTAAGGTTTAGTAAATACATTAACCAACCAAGAGATTGTGATTAGGCTTTCCATATTACAGGTAGCCTTTGACTTACAACAATTCATTTAGTGATCGTTCTAAGTTACAAAGGCAGTGAAAAAATTGACTTATGACTGTTTTTCACTCTTACAACCGTTGCAGCTTCCCCTTGGTCACATGATCAAAATTAAGCTGCTTGGCAACTGACTCATATTTACGACGGTTGCTATGTCCCGGGGTCATGTGATCCCCTTTTCGACTTTCTGACAAGCAATGTCAATGGGGAAGCCAGATTCACTTAACAACTGTATTACTAACTTAACAACTGCAGTGATTCACATAACAACTCTGGCAAGGAAGGTTGTAAAATGGGGCAAAATTCATCTGCTTCAGGGAAGGTAAAGAGGAAGAGTTTTTGCATTTACTATCTGATTATCTTTCTAGGATAAAATCTGGCAGGCAGGCATTCTTCCCTCCCCCTGTTGGATTTACCGTAGATCTGTGTTGAATTTCCATATGGGTTCTGAGACAAGGAATCTGAGGTTTTTGCTATCTTGTGTAGATTATTTTTAATCATGAGTATGATTCAGTTAAATGTAAGTTTGATTAAAGAAAACTAAACTCTCAGTTTTAGCAATTCAAACAGTCGTTCTGACCTCACCTATACTATGCTGAATGAAGCTTCCCAGCACATGGTCTGAAGGAATGAAATCTCAGTTGTGTAAAAGAGCCTTAGTCTCCTCCTCCTCCTCCTCCTCCTCCTCCTCCTCCTTATGTCTAGATCAGGGGGTAGGCAACCTTGGCTCTTTTATGACTCATGGACTTCAACTCCCAGAATTCTACCTCTGGTCTAGATCAAACTTTAGACAGCCAAAATGAAGCCACCTTCTTGACTTTGTCTGTTGGCCAAAAATAAGTCATTGTCAGTACACTGTAACTAATTCATTACTTCCAAAGAGAAAATTCCTTTCTATCACTCTGATTCCTATTGAAAGGAAACATAGCAAGGTAACCTGACATCTTATACTGGTGAAGATAGTAAGGAGTTTGGCTTGTCAGAAGAATGATGCATGTGAATGCTGAAGGTTTGGTTGCAAATTCCACATATACTGAATGGTAAATAGTGCCATCACATGGCTGTTTAGGCAAATGACAATATAGCCAGGGCTAAATGATCCAAGAACAGTCTTCCCCAATTTGACTTCCTCCAATATATTGGAGTTGCCTTTAGCCACCATGACTAGGAATTCTGGAGTTCTAGCTCCACCATATACAGCTCCACTTCATACGGTAAAGTTGCCCTAGAAGCTATATATACTGCTCACAAAAATAAAGGGAACGCAACCCCCTTCAGTTCCATGGTAAAATGTTCCCTTTATTTTTGTGAGCAGTATATGTAGAGTAAGTCTGTAGATTGCAGTTACAGTTGAACTTTTAATGAGTGTATCACTGTTAATGGCCAAAGCCAGAAACAAATCATACCATTTATACAGTCAGCAAGCATGATTATCATATTGCACTGTCTGTTGTGTTCTTTGTATTCCCCCCCCCCTTAATCCCCTATGCATATCCTGATCACCCATTAAGGGTGATTGCCCTTCACCATTGATCGCCCATTAAGGGTGATTGCCCTTCACCATTGATCGCCCATTAAGGGTGATTGCCCTTCTCCATCTGCATACAGTTTCATGCCCGTTGCTGGTTGGCTAACTAGCAACAG
>NW_015388425.1:0-1326 GCF_001527695.2 Protobothrops mucrosquamatus
CTATTCCTGGAATAAACTAATTATGCCAACAAGTCTCTGCATGTGTATATATGTATATATACATGCCCCAAGAAGCTTCATCCAAGAAGCTTCTTCAGTTCTGACTGAATGGTGGGGGATGGAAGGATTTATATTCTTTGCAGTCACCTGGTCCTTAGTACCCCAAAGGTAAGTCGTTAGCTCTCTGAGGGCCGTTGAGACCACTTGGGGGTTTATCTGTATCCTCGGGGTCACCAGGACCAGTGTGGAGATGGGCCTGGGACCTTCTTGGGACGGCTGCAAGGACCGTGTTGGAGACAGGAGGTAAGTGGTGTCGTATCCCTCCCCCTCTGTTGAGAGAGGCCTGTTCGGTTTTAACATAGATGGCCTCTTTGACCCCTCTTTCAAACCAGCGGTCCTCTCCATCCAGAACGTGGACTTTGCTGTCTTTGAAAGTGGCCTTCGTCTCTCAAATGCAGATGGACCGCTAAATCTTGTCCTGGTGGGCTTGTTCTCCTAGGTTGTGCCATGCGATTGTGGTTTGTTTTGTTTCTCCAATGTGCAGATCTGTACATGTCTCACTACATTCTACTGCACATACTGCATTGCTCAGTTTGTATGTGAGCATTTTATCCTTGGGGTGGACAAGCTTCTGCCTTAGTGCAGTTTCTCAATCTTGGCAACTTTTTAAGATGTGTGAACTTCAGCTCCCAGAATTCCTGAGTGAGCATGCTGGCTGAGGAATTCTAGGAGCCGAAGTCCACACATCTTAAAAGTTGTCAAGGTTTTGAGGAACACTGCCTTAGTGTATTTTGGGGTTGAAAGTGTGCACGTACGTTGAGTTAGTTGAAAATCCTTCTGAGCTTTTCAGATATTCCTGCACTTTATGGATTGAGGTTGCTTCATTTGTTCTTTTGTCCTTATTGGGGGCGGGGGGGGGATCTTTGGCTTTGATGAAGGCCCAATTGGGATAGCCACAGGTTCTGAGGGCTTCTTCGATGTGTTTTAGTCCTTTTCCCTCTTTGCTGGTAGGTAAACCTTCAGCCCAGTAGTGTAGGATTCTGATGACTTCCGTGTTTTTGCTCCAATGAAGGTAAGCATTGTGTGGGTTTTCTGTATACTTCAGTGTTGAAGTATGAATCTTGTCCTAGTGGGCTTGTTCTCCTATGTTGTGCCATGTGCTTGTGGTTGTTTTGTTCATGAACGCATGGCACAACATAGAACAAACCCATCAGGACAAGATTCAGCAGTTCATCTGTCTATGGCAGGGGTAGGCAACCTCCGTTCTTTTATGACTCGTGGACTTCAACTCCCGGAATTCTGGGAGTTGAAGTCCATGAGTCAAAA
>NW_015388425.1:3476-6889 GCF_001527695.2 Protobothrops mucrosquamatus
CCTAGAAAAGGAAGTGTCTTGATAGGGGCATCAGGATACCTCCAGAATACCAAAACCATCTTCCTGGTCTGGAAAGATTCCTTTGGGGAAACTGCTGGATTAGCCCAATCGGCGTGAGGAAAACAAGGACATTTAAAGTTGCCCAGAAAAGACCCTTTTGCCCATATATACCAGTCACTTTTCTCCTGATTGCACAAGGGCTGCAAACTCTCAGGTGCTGAGGCCTTGCCCATCTGACTTCTCCCTGGCCACCAAGTCCCATCATCCTCAGCCCATGTTGCAACGGCCGAGAGGAATACCTATGGTGCTGTCCCTGCTGGTTTGGCAGCTGCCCTAGCCCGCCCAGCAGGGAGGCCCCACAAGATGACTTGTGACCAGGCCAGCAAAAACTGGCATGGAGAACAGATCAGGCAAAGATCCCCATGCTGCACCAAGTTAGAGATGTACTACAACTCCCAGCAGCCCCAGGCAGCACGGTTAAGGAGGAGGGGTGCTGCTTCGACAGTCCTGGTGCAATCAGGCAAAGTGCCAGTGGAACTGGAGAAGGATACTTACACATGTGCTTGACTTACCTGTGGAAGGATTTTCTCCGACTGGGATGGCCTCTGGATCCTCTCCTAATGTGGGATTTCAAAAACCAGCACCCCTGACAATAAAACAGCCATTTTCAAGCACACCAACCCCTCATCCCGAGACCAACGCTTAATAAAGATATTTTATTTACAAGAAAAACGCTCCCAAAGTCTCTTCTTCTTGTTAAGATCTCCAGATGTTGCAGGGAGCATCGGCGCCTGTTCCGGAAAAGCAGCACTGAACTATTTTAGCTAGGTGCAAGGAATGGAAGCCCTCCCTTCCCCCAGAATGGTCTCTGCACATGTGGGCTACAACCTGTCTTACTACCTCCTGATTCTTGGGCTAAAGCCTTTATTATCTTCTCCTGATTCTTGCCTATCTATCATGGTTCCTGTTAGCCACCATCTCTTCTACGTTCCCACAGCACTGTTATTAAAGCTGTGGGACCCCCATGTGCCCCCCTTCTTTTGCTGCCTACTTGGCCAACCCGTGGCTTCCGAGCCCTCCAAAGAGGTCTGCAGGAACGCCATCCTTGGGCTTCTCCTTCTCCAGGGTCCAGCTCAGCTGGACTTCCCTTCTTCCCACCCTGCCTAGATGTTGTCATGGGGGACCACAAGGCCAATGTTGTAGCTGTAGCCGGGCACTTCGTTGTAAGAGGAGCGGCAGATAGGAAGGACGTTCTCTGCCACCAGCTTGTCCGTGGAGACTTCGTAGGCGTAGATTATGCCTCTGTGCCTGTTCAGAGAGAAGCAAGGGGAGAAAAGGGAAAAGAAAATAAACAGAGTGCTTTTCAACCAGCCTGGTTCCCAGCAGTTCAAAACCCTCTGGAGCAACTTTCCAACCTTGGCAACATTAAGATGTCTGCCCCTCAAATTTAAGCTGGCTGGGGAATTCTGGGAATTGGCCCTCACGTCTTAAAGTTGCCCAGATTGAAGAACGTTGCTCCAGACCAGGGGTCTTCAAACTTGGCCCTTTTATGACTGGTGGACTTCAACTCCCAGAATTCCTCAGCATATTCTGGGAGTTGAAGTCCACAAGTCATAAAAGGGCCAAGTTTGAAGACCCCTGATTCAGACTCTGGTTCCTCTCTAGGGCCAAGGAGATATTAAAATGCAAGCACATCAATTCAGAGTAGGACCATGTGCTTGAAGGAGCACCCTTAATGGTTCTGGGTTGTTCTACTTTTGGAGTAGTGCTTCTCAACCTTGGCCACATTAAGACATGTGGACTTCAATCCCCAGAATTCCCTGGCTAGATATGTTAACTGTCTTGTATTCACCTTCTTGGAAGTCAGCTCAGAATATGAGGAAACAGATGGGAAAAGAAGGGAGAAGGGGAGGAGAGAGGAGATAAGACAGGGAAGAGAAGTGGAAGGAAGAGGGGAGGGGAGAGGAGAAAGGAAAAGAAAAGAAAAGGGGAAGGGAGAAGAGAAGATTGAAAACAGGATTTGGGTAAGCTAAACTGCTCTGTATTCCAAGAGGAGGCAAGGCCAATAGCCATCCAGAAGCAGCTGGACTATAATCCCCATCAACCTTAGCCAAGCCAAGCCATAATAATGGGTGCTGGAACATCTTACCACCCTTCACCCATCACGCTGGGTTTGTTCTTCCAAGCCACTTGCTGCTCACCAGAACTTGCTTGTGATTTATAGCTGGCTACCCTCCCATCCTAAACCCCTGCCTGGCTTGGCCACAACATCCTGGCTCTCTGCCACCATAAGTTCTGAAACGCTCCTCCATTGTGGCTTCTTCTTTTTTCCTTTTTAAACCAGGGGTCTTCCAACTTGGCCCTTTTATGACTTGTGGACTTCAACTCCCAGAATTCCTCAGCCAGGCACGCTGAGTCCACAAGTCATAAAAGGGCCATGTTTGAAGACCCCTGCTCTAAAGCAGCATTTCTCAAACTTGACAACTCTTAAGACCTGTGGACTTCAACTCCCAGAATTCCCTAGCCAGGACTGAGGAATTCTGGGAGTTGAAGTCCACAAGTCATAAAAGGGCCAAGTTGGAAGACCTTTGGTTTAAACTGAGGAAGGCCAACTTGGGGGAATGCCTCCCAGCGTCCCGCAATATTGTCTAGCTAAGGCTGCTGGGAATTGTAGTCTAGCAACCCTGAGAGTGGTGTCACAGGGCGCCTCCTGCTGGTTGAGATAAAAAGTACCACTGTTAGGGTCAGCTCTCACCTTCGGCGAGCGGTCAAGTCGTCGTCCATGATGCTGGCTCCATTGGGGATGTTGGCCATGATGAGACTGTGGGAGCTGAAGCAGAGGTGGCAAACTGGATGCCTGGAAAAAAAAGGGAGCCAAAGAGTCCATCAGTGGCTCTTCAACAAGGTCTCCATGTTTAAATGCAGCGGACATGCAACTTGCTGTTTAATTAAAAGCAGGGGGCAGTTATTCAAGTGCACAGTAAATTGGAACAAATGCAAAGTAAAACCCTAGGAGTTTATTTATTTTTATTTTATTATTTTTTTAAAAAAACCTTTCCACTGGGTGCCTGGAAGAAAAAGGGAGCCCCAGAGTATCAGTGGCTCTTCAACAAGGTCTCCATGTTTAAATGCAACTGGCTGTTTAATTAAAAGCAGGGTGCAGTTATTCAGGTGCACAGTAAATTGGAACAAATGCAAAGTAAAACCCTAGGAGTTTTTTTTTAAATTATTATTATTTAAAAAATCCTTTCCACTGGGTGCCTGCAGAAAACGGAGCCCCAGAGTCCTTCAGTGGCTCTTCAACAAGGTCTCCATGTTTAATAACTGGCTGTTTAATTAAAAGCAGGGTGCAGTTATTCAAGTGCACAGTAAATTGGAACAAATGCAAAATAAAACTCTAGGAATTTATTTTA
>NW_015388425.1:7319-94477 GCF_001527695.2 Protobothrops mucrosquamatus
CCATGTTTAAATGCAACGGACAAGCAACTGTCTGTTTAATTAAAAGCAGAGTGCAATTATTCAAGTGGGACTTAATTCTTAATTTTAACACAAATGGCTATATACACTTAATCCGCCCCCAGGTATGAACGTTTATTTAGCGAGTGTTCACAAAAACGAATTAATTCAGAAAGGCTACTCACTGTTAGACATGCAAAACCGCCACCAACAAAGAGGCCTCTGCAGCCACGTGGCTCGGAGAGGAGAAGCCGGAAGTGGGATTTTTTTTTTTTTTTGGTGCTGGTCACATGGCGGAAGCAGATTGGCTGATTTCTGCAAGATCTCTTTTGCTTTTGCTTTCCTGGAGCTGCCGGGAAGATATGCCTTTATTATTATTATTACATTATTAGAAGCCTTAATATTAATCATAATAGAGCAGCGGGAGGCCCAAGGGCTGCAGAACAGGCACAGAAGAAGGAAACCTGATTCAAAACACTTAAACCGAGTTAAAAAGGCCTATGATGGCCTAAGTGCTAATGCTGTGGGACAGAAAGCAGTGCCCTCCAGTGGACAAGGCAGGAATAGCAGCCACACAAGGAAATAAACCTTACCCCAAAGAGGGCAAAAAAGTCAGGCTTTCCTAACATGTCACAAACTGTGTTGCTCATTTTGGGGGGCAAGGTCATCAGAATGCGGCCTTACGTCGACCTAACTCTTTTCTAACCGCAAAATGGGTCAAAAGTCAGGCCCTAGTCTTTCTTTACCCAAAAGTGGGCAAAAAAGTCAGGCTTTCCCAAGATATGAAAGACTATGTTGGTTATTTGGGGGTCAAATTGCTCTATTATGCTTAATATTAAGGCTTCTAATAATGTAATAATAATAATGAACTCATTCTGCTGACTTTGCCCCCCAAATAACCAACACGGTCTTTCCCTCCGGCTTGGCTGGCTTTGGGTCATTCCCCTCCCCTGCCACCCTTGGCTTGCCATCACGTTCCCCCGGCCACGTGGCAAAGTACCACAAGTGGGAGGCATACCACTGGTCAAAGAGGGCGGCTCCATCGCTCTGTCCTGAAAGCAGCTTCCCCAACCTGGCGCCCCCAGATGTGCTGTGGGCGGGGGACAACTGGGGCACCCCCCAGCCCGCTTTGCGACGCTCTTTTTGCGGCAGCCAAAAGACCTCCAACCAGCAGAGGGCGCCCGTTAGGGAAGGACTAAGCTAAACCTTTCTGGAGGAGGCAGAGAGGAGGAGGCGGAGGCGGGGCAAGCTGGGAAGGAGGGGCCAGAACGCGTCATCCCCGGCGCTCCTCCCTCCCTCTCTCGCTCACGCTCACGCCCTCCTTCCCGGAAGTTCCGCTGCCAAAAGCCGTCCGCCGCTTGGGGAAAAAGCGCCCCGCTCCCTCCGTTCCGGACGCCATTCGGTCCCCCCTCCGACGCTCGCTCTTCCCGGGCTCCGGGCAGGTCTGTGCGGCCGCGAAGCGTCCTCGGGCGCCTCCGGGCGGGCAGGAGGCGGAGGAGCAGGTGGAAGAGGAAGAGGAGGCGGCCGTCCGGCGGGGAAGGGGCGTCGTCGCCCCGCCTGCGCCCCGCCTGCCGCCCGCGCCACGTCTCGGAGGAGGAGGAGGAGGAGGAGGAGGAGGAAGGGCGCCTCGGGCCGAGCCGGGCAGGTCAGCGGGACGGAGGGCCGGGAATGGAGGGGGAAGGGTAGTTGCGGGGCTGCCGGGCTGAGTACCCTCTGCGGGTGTTTGTGTGTCTGCGAGTATAGAAGTCACACCCTTGTGCAAACACACACACACACAACACACCTCGAAACACGCCTCCGTGTCTGGGGGAGGAATCCCTGGGGATGAGGATGAGTGGGGATGGCCTGCACACGTGTCTTGCAACACACGCGTCTCTTGGGTGTGAGAATCTGGCTCCTTCCCTTGTGATGCTGGGGTGTTTGTGTGCCTGTAGGTTGCGTCGTAGGAAATGGGCTCTGTAGAGCTGGGGAGGGGTGAGGTGGAGGGTGTGTGTTTTATGTGTGTGTTGTGTGTGTACCTGCATGTATGTGTATGAAGTTGGTTTATGGGTTTTATAGACCTAGGAAGGTTTAAAGGTTCGGTGTGCGGTGTGTATGTCTGTTTGTGTTTATGGGCCGTGTAGACTTGGATAGGAGTGATGTAGGGGGTATCTGTGTGGGTCTGTGTATGTGCATTGTGTGTGAAGTTGCTTAATGGACTGCATAGACCAGGATAAGGGTAAGGTTTGGTGTGTGTGTGTGTGTGTGTGTGTGTGTGTGTGTGTATGTACATCAGTATGAAGTTGATTTATGGACTATATAGAGCTGGGTAGATGTGATGTAGGGTGTGCATGTGTGCGTGTGTACCTGTGTGTATGTATATAAAGTTGGTTTATGGATTATATGGATTTGGGAAGATTTAAGGTTTGATGTGGGGAGGTGCATAGGTATGTACATGTATAAAGTTGCTTTATGAACCATACGGACCAGGTCAGTGTAAGATTTGATGTGTGTCTCTGTATACATCTATGAAGCTCGTTTATGCACTTTATAATCAGAGTAGGTGTGATGTGTGGTCAAGGACTCTGAAACTGGTTGTTGTTGCAGTGGTTGGGAGGCTTGAACATGCCTAATGAGGCCTCCATGGAGGTTAAGAGTCATTGTTGTGAAGCATTTGTGCCTGCCTATTTGTATTTGTCGGAGACTGGCTCTGTTGTGAACAGAGGCTGCCAATCTGGCCCCCAAAGGGGAGGTTGAGGTATGCTAAAGACTCTAATCCTGCTCCTTTCCCAAGGAACATGGGCTTGGATACACCATCCCTTCCCCTCCGGCCTTCCCAGCTGTCAACACTGCTAACGGATGTTTTTGCTTTGACAACAGTTAGAGATGCAATCATTTTCTTCTTATGTTTTACTTTAAGAGTTAGATGATGCTGGGTGGGGGGGGGGAGGAATGTGCATGAGACTTTAGCTAGACATAATAATACTGGACCTAGTGTGTGAACCAAGGTTAATGAAATAAGAGATGATAAGAATTGTCAGGCTGGAGAACTGGAGGGAGAGCCTGCATTTCAAACTAATTGGAGAATGTGATTTATGACTCTTAACTGGAGGAGGGAATTGTGCTTTGATGCTATGTGCTCAGAGGAGGGGAATTCAGATTTTGGCTTCGATTGTGTTAGACTATGCTAGTCAAATAAACATTCTTTAAGGCAATCAATGACTGGAAGTTCTTTGAAGAGTTTCATCTGTCGGAACCATGACACCAGCAAGTTGTGTTAGGCTAAAGTCCCCCTGCCCAGAGAAGTCAACCCTCTGTTCCACCTGTAACTCCCAACTTCAGAACTCCTAGATTTCGACAGAAGATTTAGAGTGCTTCCTGCCCTGAAATTACAACAACGATTGTGTAAAGATTCTCCATAGAATCCTACCGTTCATTTGTACCTTGAAGAAGTCACTCCAGGGTATTTTAACAGAGGAGAATTCACGGGGTATTTTCTGTCGGAAACGTTTAGTCTCTCTGCATCTTTGAGTAAGCCAAATCTATAATTTATCCTTCTGAGGAGTCAACAAATATTGTTATCTGAAAGGGAGCGGCCTCCTTGCATGATTTTGGCCCTTGCGTTGTGTGAGAGTTGATGCTGGGCGTCTTAGTTCTTCTTGGGCTGAATTCTTCTGTACAGGTAGCTCTCGACTTAAGACCTCGGCTGAGCCCAAAATTTCCGTTGCTAAGCGAGACAATTGATCGCTGAGTTTCGCCTCATTTTTACGACCTTTCTTGCCACCGTTGTTAAGTGGATCGCTGCGGTTCACAAGCTAGTCACACGGTTGTTAAGTGAATCTGGTTTCTCCATTGACTTTGCTTGACAGAAGGTCGCAAAAGGGGATCACGTGACCCCGGGACGCTGCGACCGTCATAAATATGAGTCAGTTGCCAAGCGTCTGGATTTTGATCACGTGACCGTGGGGAGGCTGCAACGGTCGTAACTGTGAAAAAATGGTCATAACTCACTTTTTTCAGTGTGGTTGAAACTTCAAACAGTCACTAAGTGAACTGTCGTAACTTGAGGACTGGCCTGTCATCTTTATCTCTTGCTTTCTTCACGCAAAGCGAAGCAAGCTTAATAGGCGATAGGCCTCTTTTCCCGCCCTCGGTTAGTAAGACACTCATCTGGAATAAGAGATATTTTAATCTCTGCCAAATACTTAGCCTCATAAACACATGCATAGTCCTATAAATCAAACTGTCCGTGCTTGGTGGGATAAAATAGTCTGGCTGGCAGTTGCCATGATGAAAATAAAAGGCAACTGGTAACGTGAAAATAGTTTTTGTTTCCACTCATCACAGGATCCTGATCTAGCCTGTGTTGATTCCCAAGCAACAACCTCAAGAAAGCTTGGATGGATTCCATGTGTTGCTCAGAGATTCATAACAGCATCCTGAAAAATCTTTGCTTTGTGAATTTCCTCCCCCCAAATGCCTTAGTTTTATCATCCAGCCTCTAGGAGCCTAAGCAGACTCCCACTCCCGTCTCTGAGATGGTGGCAATATGACTTACATAAGGATTGGCACTCCCTGAGCCCAGAATTATATGTGGCAGATGTAGGTGATCTTTAAAAATAGACAAAAAAAACCACAAGGAACTATTTTTAAAAAGGAGTGTCATCCTGTATGTGTGTGTGTGTGTTTTTTTGTCTGTTTATCTCGGTGTGTGACATAACTCAACTATTATTTTCTTTCTCTGCAGCTACGCTAATGATCTCCAGAAATTCTTCAGTTGTCCATCAAGTGGGCTGGAACTAAACCAAATTGCTTGCTGCAAATAAATTGGCGCAGAAGCCCTCACGATGCACGGGCTGTCTTTTGGCTCCCAGCGGTATTGATGGAGTAAAAACTGGACCCAGTAGGTGACTTGGAAAATTCCACTGGGGAAATATTTCCCTTGGACCTTCACCCCTCCAGCCATGGACTCTTCGGTGGTCATTCAGGAAGCCAGCAATGGTACCCCCAGCAGTTCTGAACATCAACCAGACCTGGAGGCCAAATCTAAGTGGATAAAGGAAGATGTTAACTGTAAGCTTCTTTGGATATTGATTTTTTTTTAAGGAGCATTTTTGTTACTGTCGTTGGATTGTAATGGTGGAAGGTTAGGAAGAACTTTGGCAAAATCAGTTGTCATTCCAGATGCACTTGGAAGATTCAAGGTGGCGCTTTGTTCCTGAGTTTTCCTCCTAGTGACTAAGTCAGTGGTATCTTTCATGGCTAATACTAGGGAGATACCTACCATTGTCCATGGGCTTGTCTATCGTTGCACTCGCTGGGGGATGAAACTCCAGACATAGTTCTAAGACGTTCTTCCACTTCTTCTTTGGTTTTTTCCACCTACCTCTTCCATCTTCCCTTTTTTCTGGAAAATGAAAGAACAAAGCTGTTCAATCAGCACTGGGTGGGGGTGGGGTGGGGGGGTTAGTCTGGAAAGTGTCTGTCTTGGGAGTCACATCTTAAAATAATTCAAAGTAATAAAGAGTAGAACAGAACTGGAAAGGATCTTGGAGGTCTTCTAATCCAACCCCCTGCTCAGGCAAGAAACCCTACACCATTCCAGACAAATGGCTGTCCAGTCTCTTCTTTAAAACCTCCAGTGTTGGAGCATTCACAACGTCTGGAGGCAGCTTCAATTTTGGCAGTTTGAGAGCTCCATAGAGGTGACTCTCAACCAAACCAGTCAGCCTGAAGAATGACAATCCAGAACAAAGAGAAAATTAGATACAGAGTGGCACCAGAGCATCTGTTTTGCATCAAACTCCTCTGTAATTGACAGAAGAGCATAAGGGAGATAGGAGGAGCGTCTGCCTGAGAGATTCTTCTAACTTGCTGTCCATTAAGATGGATTATACCAAACTACATGGATCTGAATTAAGGGGGCTCTCTCTGCCTTGTGAGGATATAGAAACATCAGGAAGGAGGGAGAAATATATTTCTGTTGAACCCAGCGAGGGGAGGGATGTGTTAGGCATATGGCTGATGCATAAACAAATCCTATCTCCCTATCCAATATTTCAGGAATGTTCCAGACTAGATACAATTTTATTATAAGAGCCGGGGTGGCGCAGTGGTAAAAATGCAGTACTGCAGGTTAACTCTGCCCACTGCCAGGAGTTCGATCCTGACCGGCTCACAGTTGACTCAGCCTTCCATATTTCCCAGGTCGGTAAAATGAGGACCTAGGAAATATGTAAACTGCTTAGAGAGGGAAAGCACTGTGAAGCAGTATACAAGTCTAATTGCTATTGCTATTCTGGTTTTATTTGTTAAGTTTGGTGCTTAAAGTGATTTAGAGTATATTGGGTGTTTCAAGGAGAGAAGCAACCTGGAACTAAGGAGAAACTTCCTAACAGTGAGGACAATTAACCAGTGGAACAGCTTTGCCTTCAGATGTTGTGGGTGCTCCATCACTGGAGGTTTTTAAGAAGAGGCTAGACAGTCACTTGTCTGAAATGGTATAGCAGGAGGTTGGACTAGATGACCTCCAAGGTCCCTTCCAGCTCTGTTCTGATGGGATTGTCCTCTCAGTGGCTTCTTGAGCATATGAACAGGTAAGCGCACGGCACCCACCGTTAACCTCTTCCCAACCCGTTCTTTTTTTTTTTCCAGTGGTTAGTGTAAATAACAGCCGAGTGTCAACCGAAGGGGACACCTTAGCCCTCAAGAGCAGCCCAGACCCTTGTGCGAACGGACCGACGCCTTATGACCCCGAACAGCCTGTGACCTTTGGCCCCATCAAAAGCGCCCGGGAGGATGAAGCAGCTTCAGGTGTGCTTGGTGTCCATGAGCACCTAGAGGCATCTCAGGGCGGTAGTGATGAGAGCTTAGCTCTTAGGAAGGACACCCTGCAGTCTCTCAAACTAAGCCTCCCTTTGCAAGAAACCAAACTGTGTAAGCATCTCTTCAGGGTGGAGCTCACCTGTTCTTCTTTGCTCCACCTGAAAGAAGTTCTTTTTTTTTCTCCTCCTCCCTTATTTCTATATTTCTGTGCCTCTGCAGAATCTCTTCTGCAGGCCGCTTTTGAAGCATGAGCTGACTCTTAAACCTTGGCCTCTGACTTTGCCTTTAACAAATCGGCTTGCTTTTTTTTTGCTGGGTTGCAAATCAAGGTGTGCCATTGCAATTCCCTTAAAAACAAGGTATTTTTCCTCTAATCCAGAGGTCCCCAACCTTTGGGGCACCAGGGACCGGTTCTGTGGAGAGAGGTTTTTCCACGGACCGGAAGGTCCGTGATTTTGTGTGCTGCCTGCATCTCGCAGATGGGGCTTTGCTTGTTTGTGCGGACCGGTTGCTGGCGTGCCGTGGCCCGGTACCGGTCCACAGACCAGGGGTTGGGGAACCCTGCTCTAATTGATGTGGTTACCGACTTCTACGCGCTAAACATTGATCAGACGAAACAGTGCACATGTCAACAAGAGCGAAATACAGGTAATCCGTGACTTAGGACTGAGTCCCAAATTTGGCCCATTTTACCTGTCTTGCCACAGCTGTTAAGAGAATCACTGCAGTTGTTAACTCAGTAACACAGTTGTTACCTAACTCTAGCATCCCCATTGGCTTTGCTGGTCAGAAGGACGCAAAGAGGGAGCACGTGACCCCTTCAACCGTCAAAAACGTGAGCTAGTTGCCGAGTCTGAATTTTGTCCATGTGACCCTGGGGATGCTGCAATCGTTGTGTGAAAAACAACTCATTTTTTTTTCAGTGCTGTTGGAACTTCGAACGGTCAAGTAAACAAACCTGTAAGTCGAGGACTAACGGATAGTTTTTTAATTGTCCATACAGCTACCGTTCAACTTGCGACTTGTTGCTGAGTGGCTATTTGAAGGGAGGTTACTAACGACCTGGGTTTGAAGTTCTGACAGCCACACACACACACACACACGGCTGTCGCAGGACCATGTATGCTTGGCAACCGGGCTGCATTAACGACCGTCTGCAGTGTCCCGTGGTTACCTGTCCACGTTTCACTTCTGCAAAGTGACAATCCTCTTTTGATTGAACACCCTCTTCCCCAGCCTCCAGACAAGGATCAAAAATTGAGTCACGCCTCTCTGTTGACCCCGTGCCATCGCCGTCATTGCCCTGTGACTCAGAGGCTGAGAAATTCCATGGAAAAACCTGGCTGTCTTCCTGTTAATGAGACGGTGGTGCAAAGTTTTAGTTGGGGTGGATGGACTTGTTGGATCCTATTCTGAATGAGGGGCAGCAATTATTCCCTGACAGATTGATTTAATAGATGCGTTAATTAATGGTCTCCCACCTGGTGAAGGAGAGGCTGGGCGGCTAGCCACACCTTAACAATTAAAAGTAATGTTAGCAAAGTATAAAACCACGGCTCCTTTGAGGCTTTTGGGGACTATAGCATCCTCATCCTAATTAAGTTAATATCCAAAACATTTTTAAAGTATGCGGTTGTTGAACTCTGGGACACTGAAAAGGTTTCTCAAGCTCTTTCCTCTTTGCTTCAGACACAGCAAAAAAAAAAATCAATTCTCTCAAAACAAAGAGAAATTAGCCCCTCTTTTTTCCCCCCTTCTTTTTACCTTGGGTCTAAGTTTCTGACGACTTTGTAAAGAAATCGCAGACCTTCTTGTCTGCCCTACCTCCTCGTTTATTGTCCCCGAACAAATTAACTTGCTCTTTCTTCCTTCCTTCCACAGGCTCAGCCGATGCTCCTCTCCCGCTGGAGAAGGAAGAACTGATCCGGCTTCAGGCCCGGAAGCGCCTGGAAGAACAGCTCAAGCAGTATCGGGTCAAGAGGCATCAAGAGAGAGTAAGTGCCTAGCAAAAAAAGATGTCACAGGCGTGTTTTTACTCACTGCACCGTCTGCCGGACGGTTAGACTGGAACTGGCATTTTTGCCCACTGATTGATCGGAGATCAGCCGAGGTTCGATGTTGGATGGTGCTAAAGGAATTGTTGCAGGATGTCAGCTGTTCTGAGTAACGCTGCCTATGGCAATTGACTGATGGGGATTGTGTCAATGCCAATATTACGGTTCGTCGTAGAGTCAGCTGGATTTGGCATTTTGGTCCACCTATCCAGTCCTTCCCAAGGACCTGGGATAGGCAGATGTGGATGTCTGAATTGATGGTATTACAGTTATCGTCGCAGGATGGAAGCTGTTCCCAGTAAGGCCCCCTTTTGCAATTGACCAATGGCGAAGTTGTCAATGCCAGTGGTGTCCAAGCGATACTCCAGCTGTTTTGGGATTGCACCCAAGGCAGCTATTACTATTGGTACTACCCTTGCTTGCTTTTGCCACAGTCTATTTGTAGGTCTTTGTATTTTGTTATCTTCTCCAGTTCTTTCTCGTCTATTCTGCTCTCTCCGGGCACTGCCACGTCCACTATCCAGACTTTTTTGTCTTTCTTATCGACAATTGTTAAGTCTGGGGTGTTATGTTGCAAGTGCTTGTCTGTTTGAATTGTAAAGTCCCAGAGCAATTTATTATTGTTGTTGTTGTTTGTTATTATATATTATTATTGTTGTTTTATTATTATTGTTTTATTATTTACTACTACTACGCTTACTTTTTCATTTCCCCCCCTTCCTGTTCTTCCTTTCCTGCCTTCTTTCTTTCACTCCAGCTGTTTACAGCTAAAAGCCGCCTCTCCAGCACCCTGGATCCCGAGCTGATGTTCCATCCGGAGCTCTTACCAAGGGCCAGCCCTGTGGCGATGACCAAAGAATATTCCTTTTTGAGAACCAGTGTCCCGCGAGGACCGAAAGTGGGCAGCCTGGGTCTCCCAGCTTCCTCGAAAGAGAAAAAAAGTCCCAAATCTTCCAAAACAAGCCGGATTCGCTCTCTGGCAGATTATCGAACGGAAAACCCCGACGGCAGCACCAGTGGGACCGTCCCGGTGGCCGATTCATGGGGCGGATCGCTGAAAGCCAACTCAAACAGTCTGACCTCGGTTCTGTCTTCCGTCAGTCTGACCCCCGATTCAGATGACCGGCTGGAAGCTTCGTCCTTGGCGGGAGACAGCCTGTCGGAAATGGACGGCAGCGAAGCAGGAATGAGGCTGGACGGCAACGAAAGCGACAGCTCGACCTACAGCAGTGTGTCGGGAAGAGGCCCCACTTCCTCCAGCCCCAAAAGCAAGCAGGGTCCGACCTTCACCGTCAACGGGCAGAAGATCCCGTTGGATGCTGTTGGACAGTTTCCTTCCATCAGGGAGGTCCTCCAGGCTGCGGCAACAGAATATCGGGCTCAGGACCAAGAGGTCAATGGGGAAGCCAGAAGCCGGCGGGACAGTATTTCTAGCAGGTAAAGCTGTTTTGGCATCTTCTCCAACTCGGAAGGCTCCAGCTGGGACACTTTTGTTCCAAAGGTGCTTTTTCAAAAGGCAACTGGGCTTTGTCTGTCCTGGAAACAAAGAAAGCTCCTTCCTTCTTTCAGTTCTGAACTGAAGAAGCTTCTTGGATGAGAAGAACTGAATTGAAGAAGCTTCATGGGTGAGAAGATGTTTTTCTTTGAAGATGTTCTGCTTCTCATCCAAGAAGCTTCTTCAGTTCTTCTCATCCAAGAACCTTCTTCAGTTCTTCTCACCCAAGAACCTTCTTCAGTTCTTCTCACCCAAGAAGCTTCTTCAGTTCTTCTCATCCAAGAAGCTTCTTCAGTTCTTCTCACCCAAGAAGCTTCTTCAGTTCTTCTCACCCAAGAAGCTTCTTCAGTTCTTCTCATCCAAGAAGCTTCTTCAGTTCTTCTCATCCAAGAAGCTTCTTCAGTTCTTCTCATCCAAGAAGCTTCTTCAGTTCAGAACTGAAGGAAGGAACTTTTTTGTTTCCAGGAAAGGAGGTCCAGTTGCCTTTTTGAAAAAGCACCTTTGGGACAACCATGCCCTGGATGACGGAGAATCTCCATAGGCATCTTGGATTCTTTTCTTGCATTTGTTTGATCCTCTAAGGAACATCTTAGTTTTTTTGTAATTGGTACAGCTTCACAAAGTGTGCCTCTATTTTGTCTCGCCCCAGCATATCCATGGAAAGTTCAGTCGCTGGGACCCACGATGAGCTGCTTCAAGTCCTCAAAGAGAAGATGAGGCTGGAAGGACAATTGGAGGCTCTGTCATTGGAAGCCAATGAGGTACAAAAGGATCTTTTACTTAAAAAACTCATCCTCCAGGATGAAGTGAAACCTACACTGCTCCTCTAGGTTTAAGGATGGGTTATGGAATATATCGGGTGTCTGTGGAAGGAGGATGGCATTTCAGGTTATTGTTGATAGATCTAGTCTTAGCTTCTTGAGATGGTAGGATCTTATAATGGGAAGGAGCCAGTTAAGCCAGGGGGTTCAATTTGCTTCCTGGTGTAGGAATCTCAATAAAAGCATTCCCAGGAGATGGTGGTCCAGCCTCTTTTCTTCCTAGACAGTGAATGTGAAAATAATATGGGATGGTTTGTGAAATTGATGGCTGTTTGGGATGGTTGTTACCCATGTCTACTACTACCCATCTGTAAAAAATTCCATGGAGATGTCTGCTCCTGTGTCCAAAAAATGGAGGATATTATAGAAGGTTTTGAAGGCCCACCTCAGCTCAACACCTCTGTTACTGCCTTGCTTGGATAGAGAATTAGAAACCGGTTTTGTCTTTGTGTAGGCCCTCAAAGAAAAAGCAGAATTGCAAGCCCAGCTGGCTGCGGTCCAGATGAAACTCCAAACCCACATGGAGCATTCACAGACCAGCCAGCAGAAGCAGGACTCCCTGAATTCAGAGGTGGCTACCTTGAAGCAGTCCTGCTGGGAACTGGAACGTGCCATGGCTGAGCTACAGACCACGTTGGAGGCCAAGAATGCAGGCTTGCTGGCTTCTCATAATGACCTGCAGTTGGCAGAAGAACAGTACCAGAGGCTGATGGGGAAGGTAGAAGACTTGCAGAAAAATGTCCTTAGCAAGGATAGCACGGGTGAGTAGAAGCAGGCTGAACGTCTTCAATCCACCCGTTCTTCCGTGAGGACCTTACAAAGCCTCAAGTCCCAGATAGATGGATTGTAGCCTGGCCGTAGGCCACCTTCTTCACGAGTCTCTATTGAAGAGTGAAATCAGAAAGATCACAAATCTTTCTGATCCACCCTTCCTTAATTATCACGTCTTTGGTAGGTGGTAAGACGAAGAAGACTTCCTGTGGAGGTCCCAAAGATGCTTCCTCCAAAAGGCAACTGTATCTGAGGATACAGATAAACCCCCAAGTGGTCTCAATGATTCTCTTACTTTCATTTACAGTTTTTTTTTATCCGCTCTTTTAGTTCACGATCTCCGGCAACAGCTCTCCTCGTTACAAAGTCAGCTTCAGCAGGTCGAACTGGACCGCGCGTCCTTGACCGGTAAGCTGAAGTCCTCTCAGGCAGAGATCTCGTCCCTGCAGAAGGTTCGGCACTGGTACCAACAACAGCTGGCGGTGGCTCAGCAAGCAAGGATCCGTCTGCAGAGCGACATGGCCAACGTAAAGGTAAGCACAGCTGTCGTCTCTCCCGTTCCTATTCAGGACCTGGAGCACGTTTTCATACACGCAGTCTTATCGTGCCGTTCATTCGATTGATTTCATGGGCGGTTGGCCGAACGCGGTCTTGAACTAGACGACGGTCCTGCCTTAAATGGGAAACACTTTTCTGCAGCTTTCCCTAGACGTGATGGGGTGTAGTGAGGAGGAGGAGGATCCCCCAGGAGGGAGGGAGTGAATTTCAGGGCAGTAAGAGGCAATTCAGACTGGATATTATATGTGAGAGAAAGAGGGAGAAGACAGCCTCTCCCTAACAGAGTATATTGTAGAGGCAGATAGCTGAGTGTTCAGCCTGGCAAGATTCTGTCTATAGGTGTGAAACAATAAAATAACTCAGCTCGGAAGTATCCCCAGGCATCATTTTTAGAGAATAGAATAGAATAGAATAGAATAGAATTACAGAAGAGATTACAGAAGAGAATAGAATAGAATAGAAGAGATTACAGAATAGAATAGAATAAGAAGGATGGAGAATAGAATAGAATTACAGAAGAGAAGAGAGATTACAGAATAGAATAGAATAGAATAGAATAGAATAGAATAGAATAGAATAGAATAGAATAGAATAGAATAGAATAGAATAGAATAATAAGGATGGAGAATAGAATAGAATTACAGAAGAGAAGAGAGATTACAGAACAGAATAGAATAGAATAAGAAGGATGAAGAATAGAATAGAATTACAGAAGAGAAGAGAGATTACAGAATAGAATAGATTACAGAATAGAATAAATTACATAATAGAATAGAGTAAGGATGAAGAATAGAATAGAATAGAATTACAGAAGAGAAGAGAGATTACAGAATAGAATAGATTACAGAATAGAATAGAATAGAATAAGAAGACCCTTTGCGTCTCTGTGTAAGTGCGTCGGGTGCACAGTTACAAGCAAAATCGCCTTTCCATCTAAAGCAGGCCATAAACTATAGCCCTAATAGCTTGGATTCCATTTCTTCATGTGTCTCTTAATGCAGCCCTTTCTCTCCTTCCACCCTTTTCCCCAAGGCTGGACAGATGACCCAAGTTGGTCTGCTGGAGCATCTGAAGTTAGAGAACGTAACCCTGTCTCATCAATTAACAGAGACTCAGCATAGATCGATCAAAGAGAAGGAACGCATAGCTGCACAGCTGCAAAATATCGAGGTAAAGACGTCAGATTTTCTGAATATTTGATTGCCAAGCCTGTAAAAATCTGCAGAGAGGAACAAGGAATCGATATTTACGAATATCCATCTCTCTATCTTCTCTCTGCACGCACTCTGATGCCTACTCAAAGTTCTGAAACGCAATTTGTGGCCTCTGTCGCCAGGCTGACCAATGGTCTTGAACATCTGAAGGACTTCAGGTTCACCCTCGCTGCTCAATTATTTTTCAAAAACTGAAAACCGGAAGCTCTTTTGTCCATACATTGTTGTTAGTTGCGAAGTCATGTCCGACCCATCGCGACCCCATGGACAACGTTCCTCCAGGCCTTCCTGTCCTCTACCATCTTCTGGAGTCCATTGAAGCTCACGCCTCCTGCTTCAGTGACTCCATCCAGCCACCTCCTTCTCTGTTGTCCCCTTCTTCTCTTGCCCTCCATCTTTCCCAACATCAGGCTCTTCTCCAGCGAGTCCTTCCTTCTCATTAGGTGGCCAAAGTACTTGAGTTTCAACTTCAGGATCTGGCCTTCTAAAGAGGAGTCAGGGTTGATCTCCTCTAGGACTGACCGGTTTGATCGCCTTGCAGTCCAGGGGACTCGCAGGAGTCTTCTCCAGCACCAGAGTTCAAAGGCCTCAATTCTTTGGCGCTCAGCCTTTCATATGGTCCAACTTTCACAGCCTTACATTGCCACTGGGAAAATCATGGCCTTGACTATACGCACTTTTGTTGGCAGCGTGATGTCTCTGCTTTTAAGTATGCTGTCTTAGATTTGCCATAGCTTTCCTCCCCAGGAGCAAGCGTCTTTTAATTTCTTGGCTGCAGTCCCCATCTGCGGTGATCTTGGAGCCCAGGAAGATAAAATCTGTCACTATGTCCATACATGGATAAATGCAAAAAACCAAACCAATCTTGCGTGGATTCAGTTACAGGTAGTCCTCAAACCTACGACCACAATCAGGACTAGAATTTCTATCGCTAAGCAAGGTTTTTGTTAAATGAGTCGTACCTGATTTGGCCCCGTTGTAACGTCTAACCATTGCTAGACAAAGGGTGGAAGGTCGAGGACTACCTGTATACAGGTAAATGCAGTGATTTTTTATATTGGCATCCTGTGAAGCATATGTAACACCTAAGCCCCTTATTTGGATCCAACGGCAAGGTGCTGTTAACTTCACGCATGCCGTTCCCATTTCTTAGCTTCTCTTTGGCAGCTGTTGCCACACTACTAACAACTTCTGATGCCTCTGCACAGGCTGACATGTTAGACCAGGAAGCAGCCTTCCTGCAGATCCAGGAGGCTAAGAGCATGGTAGAAGATGATTTGCAGAGGAAACTGGAGGAGTTTGAGGACGAGAAAGAACAACTTCAGAAGATGGCTGATTCGGCAACAGGATTGGAGCAGGAGCTGGAAAAGGTACGAACGTTTTGCACGTTGTATGACAGCCACCGATGTGGGATTCTCGGGTAAAGGTTGAGGTGGATTCCTGGGGTGGAATGTAGTCTGGATTCCCAGGAGGAAGAGGATAGTTTGTGTCTGAGAAAGAGGGTGAAGACGGTTCCTCCCTAATAGTTCCCGGAGTGTATGCTTATGGAGGTGGTCGTGTCTGCTTTGACTTTTGCAAGATTCTCTCAGTGGGTGAGGAACAACAACATTCTGCTTGGAAGAATCGTTATGTGCCTTTATTGGTTTTTTTGGAACCTGAAAACTCTTGAGTTAGGAGTCTGTGGAGATTCTCGGTCCTCCAGGTCATGGTTGTCCCAAAGGTGCTTTTCAAAGAGGCAACTGGACTTCCTTGTTATTCTTTGAAGACATTTCGCTTCTCATCCAAGAAGCTTCTTCAGCGCTGAAGAAGCTTCTTGGATGAGAAGTGAAATGTCTTCAAAGAATAACAAGGAAGTCCAGTTGCCTCTTGAAAAAGCACCTTTGGGACATCTTGAGTTAAGAGTCAAGGCCAGGTAGAAGGATGCCTTTTTTTACCTTGAGAGGAGATCACGGTGATGGTGAACCTCTTTGTGTTCTTGGCCCAGGTCAAATTAACGCTTCAACAGCGAGACTTACAGCTGGAAACCCTGCAGCAGGAACAGCTGGATCTGATGAAACAGTTGACCTCTGCCCAAGAGACGTTACAGACCCAAGACCAAACCTTGGGTGAACTTCAGGTGCGCTATGACGAACTGGAGGCCAGGTTGGCTGAGCTGCAAGGAGAGGCTGCCTCGAAGGACGACGCCCTCCGCTATTTGCAGAATGAGAAGATCGTTTTAGAAATCGCCCTGCAGGTAGCAAAGACGGGACAGCAAGGACTTGAAGAGGACATCCAGCAGTTAGGAGGCCACGCCGAGGCGGCCTCAGATGTTTTGGAGCAGCTCAAGCAAGAAATAGCCATCAAATCAAGTCAGGTAATCTGCATTTGGCCATACCTTTTTCTGTTCTTAGCTATTAAGACCTGTTCTTAGCTATTAAGAGCTGGTGGCGCAGTGGTTAGGATGCAGTATTGCAGGCTAACTCTGCCGACTGCAAGCAGTTCGATCCTGATGGGCTCAAGGTTGTCTTAGCCTTCCATCCTTCCGAGGTCGGTAAAATGAGGACCCAGATTGTTGGGGGGCAACAGGCTGACTCTGTTAACCGCTTAGAGAGGGCTGTAAAGTCCTGTGAAGCCATGCTGAGGGGAAAGGGAGAGTTTTCCAAGCTGAGCCATGCTGGCTCAGGAATTCTGGGAATTGAAGTCCACGAGTCATAAAAGAGCCAAGGTTGCCTGCTCCTGGGTTAGAGTGATGGAAATTAAGACCTTGGTCTCCTAGCTTGATTGTTGCTTCACAATTCTGCAGGAGAGCTTGAATTTTTCTTCTTTAGTTCTTATCCAGTGCTTCTTTTCATTTTCTTCCTGGTAGGTGGAGAACCTGCAGCAGGAGAGTGCAAATCTGAAGAAGCAAACCCAGAAAGTGAAGGAACAGTATCTTCAACAGAAGGTGCGTAGTATGTGCGTATTATGTGGGGGTGGGGGTCTATAAATGTGTTGTATATAGTATGTTTTAGGTGTGTGTTATGTATGTGTTTCACTTTGAGAGCGGGCAACTAAATTTCATTTTTTGATGTGTGGCCATTGTGCCCAGTAAAAAAATGACAATAAAGGTTATCTTATCTTTTTCTAAATTTTGTCGCTTTGGAGAAACTGGGAAAAAGGAAGTGTTTATCCACGTTTTGCCCCTTAACCAGCCACTGTCAAATAAAGCACCCCAAATAATACAGGTAGTCCTCAATTTAAAACTGCTATTGGGACCGTTTCCGTCACTAAACAAGGCAGTTGTTCAGATGCCCGATTTTGCCAACTTTTACCCCCTCGGTTGCTAAGTGAGTACCGTTGTTAAGTGAACCCAACAAATCCGGCTTCTCCCCTTGACTTTGCTTGTTGGAAATTAATATTAATACATACAAAATTGAATATAAACATCCTCATCACATCTTCTAGTGTGATATAAATAACAATAATATCCGTTTATAACCTCTTTTCTAACCAGTTTATGTTTCAAATGTACTTGCAATTAAAATCTCCTTATTAAATCAGTCTCCTGTTTTTTTGTGTTCTTATTTAAGTTTAATTTCGCGTCAATATTCGGAATATCTTTGTCAGTTATGGTTTCCTCAAGATTCATTACATTTCTGTAGCTAAGAGTGTTCATTTATAGACGCCGTCCTCGTATATTTTCTATAAAACATTTGTTTGGTCCCCGACACGCAGGTGATGGTGGAGGCCTACCGCCGAGACGCGCTTTCCAAAGATCAGCTGATCAGTGAACTGAAGGCCACCAAGAAGAAGCTGGATGCGGAAATCAAAGAGTTGAAGCGGGAATTCCTTCAGCTTCAGAGCGAGAAGAAAACCATGGAGGTGGAGAATTCCAAGCTAGCGAAGGAGCTGGTGCAGATTCAGCAGCAGATGGAGGAACTGGAGAGCCAGCTTCAGGTGGCCCAGAAAGAACGAAACGAGATGGAGACAGAGCTACAGGTGGGAAGGAAATTTAGATTTAAGAAATAAATAGAATGAATGAATGAATGAATGCCAACACATTGCTAGGCTGCATTAACAGAGGGATAGAATCAAGATCACGTGAAGTGTTAATACCACTTTACAAGGCCTTGGTAAGGCCACACTTGGAATATGCATCCAGTTTTGGTCACCAGGATGTAAAAAAGATGCTGAGACTCTAGAAAGAGTGCAGAGAAGAGCAACAAAGATGATTAAGGGGTTGGAGGCTAAAACATATAAGGAACGGTTGCAGGAATTGGGTATGTCTACTCCGATGGTAATTCTTCCTTTTTCCAATATTGTACAAATATGATTCTTGCCGCTGTTATCACATGTAAAATCAAATGTATACTTTGTTGAATCAATTTTTCTTGGCTGCTTTCTCCAAATTTCCCAGTCTTTGCGGTTTGACCAAGGAGAGATGTCGGCTCTTGTCAAAGTAAACGAAGACTTACAAAGACAAGTGGATGCAATGCAACAAGAAACAAAGATGTGAGTATGGCTCGCCTTAGTTTAGCTGAATCTAACACATTACCTGTATCCGTTTCTTAAGTAGTCTATTCCCCCGTGGGCGAAATGAGGCACGTCAGATAATATTGTGGGATTCTGCCGTTGCGCACGCCCTCATAGGTTGGCGTGCTAGTGTGACTTTGCGCTTTACAACCTTGCCACTTAGTGGCAGAACTCCCTGTCCCAAGCACTGTTGTTAACCAAGGGCCACCCGTGGTCCTCTACTTGAACACCGGTGACTCCATTTACTTGAACTAAAGGAACTTTTACTGAAAGAAACAAGTTGCAGCACAAAGTCAGGTGGAATCTGGTATTCCCGTGCAAAATACAAAGCTCTTCCTTTCAACCCCCAAGCCCTCCCCCCTCCCCATGGCCAGTCCCCCCCCTCCGTCCCTGGCCAGCCAAGGTGATGCCGGTACGATGTTTTGAGAAATTTTGAGGTGTGAAACTGGCACTCGTGTTAGAAGTCATGGTTCCGAAAGATGGAACCAAAGGACTTTGAGGCATTGTTAACCTTAAAGAATCTTTAATCGAGCAGCATAGCTTCGGTAGGTACATAGTTGAAGCCAAAATCTGACTTCCCCTCCCTTCAGCACCTAGATCAGTGTTTCTCAACCTTGACAATTTTAAGGCATGTGGACTTCAACTCCCAGAATTCCACAGCCAGCATTGCTGGCTGTGGAATTCTGGGAGTTGAAGTCCACGTGCCTTAAAATTGTCAAGGTTGAGAAACACTGACCTAGATCAAAGCACAATTCCCTCCTACAACTAGCAGTCATAAATCACATTCTCCAATTAGTTTGAAATGCTGGCTTCCTGCCCAGTTCCTCATCCCGCCATGCTTTATCAGCTCTTGTTACGATATTGTATGTCTACCTAACTCCCATCACATTCCTCCCCCTCCCCCAGTATCATCTAATTCTAAGAGTGCAGTATAAGAAAGGAAAAGGCTGCATCCCCATCTGTTGTCAAAGCAAGAACATCCAATGTTAGCAGTATTGACACCCGGGTTGAAAGGATTAGCCGGCTCCTTTCATGTTCCTGGCAGGAGCTGGAGCAAAGGACAGGAGCTTACCCCATCCCATGGCAGCACTCGGGGTCTCAAACGCGGTCTCGATGTTTGTCAACCAGCATCCACCAGGCAAGCCAGCCTGCTCCGTGACTGACCGGATGTTGTTTTCTGTTTGGTTCCCCGCGCAGGGCCATTACCGAACAGAAGCAGAACATGAAGAGGCTGGGTTCCGATCTGAACACAGCCCAGAAGGAGATAAAAGCCAAGCACAAAGCTTACGAGAATGCCGTGGGGGTCCTTAGTCGGCGGCTGCAGGAGGCCCTGGCGGCCAAGGAGTCGTCTGAAGCGGAACTGAATGAACTCAAGGCGCAGATCTCCGAGAGTGAAAGTAACCAAGCCAGCCTAGTAAGTCAACCTCACTTCCTTTATCTTCTAAGATCTGCGCCCTCGTTCGAGTGGGGACACTAACCCAGATGTGGCTGTTGGCCTTACAGGAGAGGATCCGGATGCTGGAGGCGGAAGTGCAGTCTCTGACCCACAGTAAGATGGTCCTCGAGAAGGAGCTTCAAGAAATCATCTCTCTCACCAGCCAGGAACTGGAAGAATACCGAGAGAAAGTCCTGGAGCTGGAAGATGAGGTAATGGCTAAAGGGAAAGAGGTCAGTATTTTTTTTTCTTTCTGAGGATGCAGTGCAGGGTCTTTAACGGGGGCAAAAATGGTTTGTGTGGCCACACAGCTTCAAGAAGCCAGAGGCTTCCGGAGGAAGATCAAACGCCTGGAAGATGCCAACAAGAAGCTCTCCCTCGAACTGGAACACGAGCGTGGAAAGCTCACTGGCCTGGGCCAGTCCAACGCAGCTCTGCGGGAGCACAACCGCATCCTCGAAGCCGCTCTGGCCAAGAGAGAGGCGGATTTGGTGCAGCTGAATCTTCAGGTAATCTTTTCCTCTTCCTCCTCCTCCTCCTCCTGTTCTGCTCCTCCTTTTCCTCCTCTTTCTCCTCCTCTTTCTCTTTCTCCTTCTGCTCTGCTCCTACTTCTCCTCCTTCTCTTTCTCCTTTTTCCTTCTCCTCCTTCTCTTTCTCTTCCTCTCTCCTTCTGCTCTGCTCCTACTTCTCCTCCTTTTTCCTTCTCCTCTTGCTCTGCTCCTTTTTCTCCTCCTCCTCTTTCTCTTTCTCCTTCTCCTCCTGCGCAGCTCCTCCTTTTTCTTTCTTTCTCCTTCTGCTCTGCTTCTCCTTCTCCTTCTTCTCCTTCTCCTCCTTCTCTTTCTCCTCCTCCTCGTCCTCGCCCTTGTCCTTCTACTCCTCCTTCCCACCCACCCCAGTCTACTTCTCCCTAGGGGTGAACATGCTAAACAATTCCTAAGTCTGTGATGGTTATAAGAAAGTATAGGTAGCCCTTGACTTACGACCACAACTGATCCCAAAATTTCTGTTGCTAGGCGAGACCTTTGTTGAGTGAGCTTTGCCCCATTTTACGACTTTTCTTGCCCCAGTTATTAAGCAAATCACCGCAGCTGTTAACTTAGTAGTTTAGTTTAGTTTATTGTATTTATATCCCGCCCTTCTCCTTACGGACTCAGGGCGGCTAACAGCCAGATAAAACAATTATGGTTGTTAAGTGAATCTGGCTTCCCCCGTGGATTTGGTTGGTCAGACGGTCGCAAAAGAGGATCGCATGCCCCTGGGACACTGCGTCTGTCATAAACATGAGCCCCTTGCCAAATGTCTGAATTTTGATCACATCACCACGGAGCTACTGCAACGGTCGTAAGTGTGAAGAACGGTCCTAAGTCATTTTTTTCCGGTGCCGTTGTAACTTTGAACGGTCACCAAACAAACTGTTGTAAGCCGAGGACTATCTGTATCCTAAGGTGCTGCGTTCTTAATCTGATCGTGGCTCCATCTGATCTCATACTGCAGCTGCCCCAGTGGATGGCTTCCAGAGGTTTTAGATCGGTGTTTCTCAACCGTGGCAAGGTTAAGATGTGTGGACTTCAACTCCCAGAATTCCCCAGCCGACCACGAATCGAAGTCCGTGCATCTTAACCTCACCAAGGTTGAGACACACTCCTTTCGACTGCAGCTACCCTGACTCTCATCCAGCAAATCTCCAGTGCCAAGGCCGCTTCTTTGTCCTGCGACGAATTAAAATAATAAATCAATGCAGAAACGGATGCTGCATTCTCTGTGTGGTGATCTTCCCATCTCCAGGTCCAGGCGGTTCTGAGGAGTAAGGAGGAGGAAGATCAAAAGATGAAGCAGCTGATCCAGACTTTGCAAATGGCTTTGGAGAAAGAGAGAGCAAATGTCCTAAGCCTTAAGGAACAGGTACAGTCCTGGCTGAAAGTGTTCAGAACTTGGTTAAGGGCTCTTGGCGGGCTTGGGCAGGAGGTCAAGATTGTATACTGTGTAAATGAGCAACTTGGCCCAGAATTACGGTGAACATAGCCAGAATTTAAGACTTGGGAATGCGGTGTACCCAGGGAGAGAAGAAAGGAAGCAGGTTTAGATACATCTGACTTCCCACCAGCCTAACCAGGTAGACCAGATAAACCTAATAAACTAATTCTACTTTATTGTAAAGCTACCTTGACAGAATCTTACCAGGTTTGAAAGTACAATTCTCCCACCGTCTCCTTTACAGCCTGAGAAACTTAAGGTAGATCTCTTCTCAGTCTTTGCCCCACCCATTATGCAACTAAGAGCCATGCTGTCTCTTATCTGGCCATTTCCTAAGCAACATCTCTTTTAGAAGTCCGCCCCCATCGTCCTACAAATGAGTTGGACTTCAGCTCCCAGAATTCCTAGCCAACACAACTGTAATCTTTGGTCTGGGCGCTGAAACCTGACGCATTTGTAGGATAAAGGCTACATGTTGTCAGTATAGTAATGATGCAACGTACCGTGACAGGTTACAACCTCAAAAGCGGAGTCGGCACACAACCGTCGGCATTACAGAGCTGCCGCCCTGGAACTTGGCGAGGTCAAGCGAGAGCTGCAAGGGAAAGAAGTTCTCATCCAGGCCCTCCAGGCTGAAGTCGACAAGTTGCAGTGAGTGTGTAAACCCAAAGGAAAGACTGATGTTCCTAAGGCTGTAGGCAGTTGGCTGCCTTAGTCGTGTGCGAACTGTGCAAATGGGGGGAGGGAACCTTGTGTACCTGGGACAATGAGCTAGAGAGGCCACCTAGAGAAGGACTGGCGGAACCTGGGCGGGTGGAGTCAAAAGAGGTAGCAGCCTGGAATCCCTACGTAGCCACAAGTCAATTAAGTCCAATCCCTTCTTGAGTGCAGTTGACCCGTATCTAACTTCTAGCAGGTGCTAACTGCGACTTGAGAAGATTCCCGTGTCTCACGTAGCAACATAAATTTTGGGCTCAATTGTGGTCATAAATCAGGATCACCTTCTTCAATAATGCTGTTGGTCTGTAGTTTCTGAGGGCATTGGCCTTCTCAAGGTGATTTGAGTCTCTGTCAGCCGTCCCAAAAGAAACTCCGGGAACATTATTTTACCAAGAGTATAACTTCACTGAGACATCCATACAGGGCACAGAAGAGGCGGAGCCGGCTCTGAGGTTTTTGCCCGGAAAAACAGCGTAATTAATTTCCCCTTTTCCCCATTTGGGCCACCCCTTGTCCCTTGTCCACCAATCCAGTCTTGAGCTTTTCTCAGGCTGGAAACGGCTCCCATAAATCCCTCACCTCCCTCCCCCCAGCACTTCAAGCTAATTGGAGAATGTGATTTATGACTGTTGTGGGAGGGAATTGCGCTTTGATCTATGTGCTGAAGGGAGGGGAAGTCAGATTCTGGCTTTCAGTCATGTAAGTGCGGGAAGCTATGCTGCTCAATTAAAGATTCTTTAAAGGTAAACAATGCCTCAAAGTTCTTTGAAGAGTTTCATCTATCGGAACCATGACAGGTGCGTTATGAGTCAACCTGGACACACTCTCTCTCTATTCTAGGGCAGAAGGCGGAGCGCACTCCGAGGAAGTCTCTCAGATCCAGCGAGACCTTGTAGACGCTCGGTCCCAGCTTCAGCTTCTGCAGAAGCAGCTGGACGACCAGCTTGGGAAGCAGCCCGCAGAAAATCAAGAGGTGAAATCTTGGTCTTTGGCCGTTCTTTTTCTCCTGGATGTGCCTTTGTGGCTTAGTAGAAAAACCCTGAAGGAACGCAGTAGAAGAAGACCATCACCCGTGAAAAGGAAATTGGGTGGAAGGGGAGGGGGGAATTGTTCCGAATCGGTGAAGAATCCATGGTGCAGCTGCATTGGAAATGTTCAGTGTATTCTGAAAAGGCATATCAGAGCTGGAAAAAACCAAAATAGTAGAAAAAGGGCAGCCTGTAATTGTTAAATGTTTCCTTTTAAGCGTAAAGATTAGGAGCTTGGATTTTTTAACCGGGGTGGGGAAAAGACAAAAGAATTGCTATGCGTTTTGTTTGCATTGTTCTATTATAGCCCATCAGTACTTGGAATCTGAATGTAGGGCTCTATTTGCGCTGCCCCATATAATAAAATTATAGCTCTGCCTGCCACAGGGCCTGCCTCCTGGCTCTGTTGGCACTCCCAAGTTTGTGTCAGGCTCCAAAAACTGAGAAAGAGACGCAGAATTACTTACTTCTGAGCAGTGTCCTTTATTGTTCCTCGCCTGTAGACCGAATCTTGCCAAACTCAAGCAAAGTACTTACATCATTAACGATATACTCTGAGAACTTCTACAAATGAGCTATGTTGGCCCTCTGCCTCTCAACCAAACTATCTAAACTTCCCTGTCTCTTGGTCCTCTGGAATGCAGCCCCCCTCCCTGCTGGGAATCCAGACCGCATTCCACCACATCGTGAAATTACTTCTCGGAGAGAATGCTTTTGAGCCAGGATTGGTAGACGGATAGTTCAAATTCTTGAACGTTCTTCCTTGGGGTTCCTTAGTGGATGATTGTGTGCAAAGGATAGCCCCCTTTGAAATGTACTGTGCTTGGCACTAAATGGAAGCCTATTGACCCCTGGGGCTGCAAGAAAGGAAGCATGCCGTGATTTTGAGTTGCCTGTTTTGTTCTTGCAGCTGGAAGACCTCAGATGGGAGGTTGAGCAGAAAGAGAGGGAGTTCCAAGCTCTGAAGCAACAGCTGGATTTGACTGAGCAGCGCGGTCAGAAGGAGCTGGAAGGCGTGCAGCTAGTCCTCCAGGTATTTCCACTTGGTCCTACAGATGTTTCCCCTCCTGGGCAGGTCATTCTGAGAGAATTAGAGGCCAAATAGGATTCCGAGCGAATAAAAATAAGATCAGAGATGTTCCAGGCCTGAATTCAGATTCTGCTTCAGACTTAACTAAGGCTACTGTTCTAGAATCACTCTCTCTGGCAGTGAAGGTTCACACATCACACTGAGCTAAGACGTGGTTTATCTGGCCTTGGGTTCAGTGTATTGTGTGAAGCCAGTTATCGTAATTGAAAAACCACTGCTTATTGCTCGGTGTGTTGGGTAGACCCCATTGTGATGTCGTCAACCCATCCTGGTGGACTCAAATAATGCCTTAATACAAGTACGTGAACTCGGCCAGTTTTCTTCTGAGTAGACAGGATAAACTTGTGCTCGAATTAGACTTATTTTTCTGCGATGATCATTGCTTACTGTTCCTTGGCTAAACTTACTGTTCCTTCTAGAACCTCAGGATGGAATTGGAGATGGTCCGGGACGATTTGTCCCTCACCCAGAAAGATAAGTTCACACTGCAGGCAAAAATGTCTGAACTGAAGAACAGCATCAAGACGCTGCTCCAACAGAACCAACAGCTGAAGCTGGATTTGAAACAGGGAAAAATGAAAAAGGTATCTTGAGAAAGGTGGATTGTTCCTCTGTTTTTACACCACAGCTGTCTCGCCAGCCTTGATCCCAAGCCTGGTCATAAATATGAGTCAGTTGACAAGCCTGTGAATTTTGGTCACACGACTATGGAAGTGCTGCAGTGATCGTAACTGTGAAAAACGGTCACAATAAGTCACTTTTTCCAGTGATGTTGTAATTTCAAACGGCAACTAAATAAACTGTTGTAAGTCAAGGATTAAATGTATTGGGGTGTCTGGATCTTGGGAGGCAAGATGTAAAGACTTCTAAGTTCTCCACTGTTAACTGCAAACCTGAAAGTAAGTTGGTCGTTCATGGGCTTTTGTTTTCTTTTGAAAAGAAAAAACTCAAGGGAGAGACCAGCTCAAATCCGGTGACGCCAGTGAAGGTCCCCGATTGTCCGGTCCCTGCTGCTTTGCTAGAAGAGCTATTGAAACCTCCATCAGCTGTGAGTAAAGAGCCACTGAGGAACCTCAACAGCTGCCTCCAGCAACTCCGGTGAGTCACGTTTTTCTGTCTTTTTTCCAACTCCTGTTCTCATCAGTTCAAGGTGGACTCAGCCTTCCATCCTTCTGAGGTGGATAAAATGAGGACCCAGATGGTTGGGGGCAATTTGCTAACTGTACAAAGTGCTTAGAGTGGGCTATAAAGCAATGTGAGGTGGTATATAAGTCTGAGTGCCATTGCTATTGCTGTTCTGTTCTGTTCTATTATTCTGTTCCATTCCATTCCATTTTATTCTATTCCATATTTTCTCTATTCTATTCTATTCTATTCTATTCTATTCTATTCTATTCTGCTATGGTGGCGCAGTGGTTAAAATGCAGTACTGCCCACAGCCAGGAGTTCGATCCTGACCGGCTCAAAGTTGATGCAGCCTTCCGAGGTCAGTAAAATGAGGACCCAGATTATTGGGGGCAATTTGCTAACGGTATAAAGTGCTTAGAGTGGGCTATAAAGCACTGTGAGGCGGTATATAAGTCTAACTGCCATTGCTGTTGGTATTGCTATTCTGTTCTGTTCTATTCTATTCTTCATTATTCTATTCTATTCTATTTTTCATTATTCTGTTCTGTTCTGTTCTATTCTTCATTATTCTATTCTATTCTATTCTATACGACCCAGATTGTTGGGGGCAAGATGCTGACTCTGTACACCGCTTAGAAAGGGCTGTAAAGCACTATGGGACGCTATATAAGTCTAAGTGCTTTTGCTAAGGCTGAGTCAACCTTGAGCCTGTCAGGATAAAACTCCAGGCTGTGGGCATTCTGACCACTGGGCCACCACTGCTCTAAACAGTCGTTCTGTTTCTCTTGTGTGTTTCTGCTCTTCTCAAAGGCAAGAGATGGACAGCCTGCAGCATCAAATGGAAGAGCACACCGTAACGGTCCACGAATCGATGTCTTCCTGGACACAGATCGAAGGCCAGTTAACGGACCCTAGTACTAATCTCTCTGTAACTCTATTAGCCAATGAGAATCTTCCTCACAGAGACCTCCAGGATCAAAAGCCAAGCACGGGCATCAAGGAAGAGTTGACCCTGTGATCCCACCCAGGCCCACGGATTTCCATCAGAACTGCTTTAAGTATGATTGTTGGTTTTTTTTTTTAAAAAAAGTATTTATCAAAACCCTATTTATATTTTGTTCTTAAAACATTTTAAAGTCCTTAGTCTACGGTTCGTGTTAGTGAAGAGGGAGAAAAAAATGGCAAGCTGTGGCTTGATCAGACCTTTGTTTGTCGTGCTTGCGCAGAAGTAGAGATGGGGGGCTGGAGCAGAGACAAAGGACCTCAAGGTTAGCTGTAGTAAAGCCTTTGAGAACTAAACATTCGAATTAGGATGGCTGCAGAGAGAAGATAAAACAGGGTCCCTTTTAGTTTCCACTTTTTAAAGTTTGCTAAACTGGTTTGGTGACGGTTTTGGTCCACTTCAGGCTTGGGAATTCCAGGACCGTTCATGGATACTTTGGCAAAATCCAGTATTTTTGTTATTACGTCTTTGATCCGTGTTCCAGCAAAGCAACTAAATTGCTCATCTCAAAACCACAGTGAAGCCATCTCCGATGGCCACCAATTGATTTGGCTCCCAAGAAAATGATTTTCCAGTAAAATATTTGGATTCCTCTCCTGACAGATGCGGTTTGCACAATTTTTGTTGTTGGTCTTTGCAGACATCTGCAGTGCAGAGTTGTGTGTGTGTGAGACGTTGCTTTGTTCTGGAGCATCTTATATATATATGGATTCTACTGTAGATGGCAAATAACCTGGGTCGGTTTTTATTTTTGTCTTAACTAAGGTGACTTGTTAAGTGTTGATGTCCTGCAAAACATGTCGTTACGGGCGAAAACCAGAGCTTTTTAGATAATTAATTCACATTTTGTATCTTTTCAGAGAGAACTGTTCTATTCTGCCTATCAAATCCTAGTTAGTTTCTTAGCTTTAATTCCATCCCCTACCCCATTTTTTTTCCTCCCAAGACTTAACCAGAAGCCAGAATTATTATTACTTTTTTTGCAAATGCATCTTCACTTATAATTAATCGGTTGAAACAATAGCCTTTTTTAATTGTTTCTCAGCAACTGACAGCTCAGAGCTGCGTACTTTTCGTGCTCTGGGTTGAATGAAGCACAGGATTTTAACCTGGCCAAATTGCACTGTAGGATAATGCTAGGAAATAAAAGGAAGAGTGAATTGGAGGACACAAATGTAGGAGATATTGTGATCTTGGCTGAAAGTTATGGGTGCTTGGGGTGTAGAATCAGGCGAGGGAGTCCCGTACAAGACAGTTGTGAAATCTGCAATTATGGGTCTCATCCTGTCTTCATGCACATCACATTAAGGGAGCATATTAGATTGCCCCCCAAAATGCCATCAATCTAATGTCCTCCATCACCTAATCCTGGTTGAGACTATTTTATGAACCTGATTGAGGACTTTGAATCTTTAATGAGCTGTATCCTAACTGAAGATGGATCACAGCATTTAACTGTCATGGCGGGAGACATCACATGAAGAAAACAAGAAGGTAAATAATGCTTGGAGAACAAAGTGGATATAAAGGAAATTCAGTGAAGGAAAACTGGGTCCCAGGGCTAAACCGAAGTCTTTAACATTTAGACAATTTCATGGATTATTAAACTCTGTTAAACCTGATGAAGGGAATTTCGAAGCAGGACTAACAGATGGACCCAATCTATAAATTAAATTTCTGTTTCAAGTCTGACCAAAGAAAGTCCCCCAACTTTGAGTGGTATGGATTGATTGAATGCGGACGGATTATTTTTCCCAATATTTGTAGAAATGTCATTCTGATTTTCCTGTTAAAGCCAAGACATTTTTTTCTCTAGGTATTCTGCTTTTTCTTTTTCTTTTTCAAAACAGACTTTAAATGGACACTTTGATTGTTCAACTCTTTTTTTTTTCCAACCTGATTTTCAATATTTTTAATATTCTGAACAATGATTCTGAAAGTTCTGTGAAGCATTTGGGGTCGTCCCCCCCATCTAATACATGAAGGAAATGTTCTCTTTAAATGGAAAGCTTTTTAAATTTGAGGGGAAGGAGTCTCAGTTATGCTTAACTATTTGATAAGACTAACCCACAATCATCAAGACACCATCTTGAAGGCTTTAGGGGTCAATTTAGATAGGTGGTAACTTTTATTATAAAGTTGGTTTTATACAGTAAAATAGCAATGGTTTTTTTGCTGCTCATATCTGTGAAGCTTATGTATCCACTAATGTAAGCAAGAAATACTTTAGTATTTAAGCACCAAAGTTAATATTACATAATGAATAATATACATATATATGATCACTTCCCAAATTTGCTGTTCCACTTAACTGTTTGCGTTTCACAGTGTTTGATTTACCCATGAAGGTTTTTCTGAGCGGCCTATCAATAGTCACAGCTGAATGCAACGTACGTAGTATAAAAATCAGATTATTAAAATTTTTTTTGTATTCCTTCAACAATTTGGGAGAGGTGAAGGGACAAGAACCGGGAGAAAACGCCATTGTTGCATTTTTACTAAATGAAAAAATCCATTTCTCCCGTTTCCCTTTTCCAGACCGTTTTATTTATATTTCCCGCGACTTGTTATTTTGACTAGGAAAGAAGCGGGTCGTGTAAGTCTGGGAAACTCTGACTCAGCAAATTTCCTCTCCGAAAATACTGTCATATTTTTAAAAGTGCTGTCATTTAATTCATACTTCAAGAAACCAGGGTTGTGGAGGGCTCTCCAGCTGTACTTTCAGACGAGTCAAGATCTATAAATGAGTCAGGCTGGTCCCTTTGAGCTTGTTTTTTTTTAAAAAAAAAATTATTCAAAAATAAATAATAGAGCATTTATGGTTACTGCATTTTTTTTAAAAAAAAAGTCTGTTTATTCATCCTTGGAAGGTAACAGCTAGATGTGACGGTTTTCAGTGTTTTTCTGTATCTTAGCAAAGGATTGTTCTGAAGGCTTAAACCTGTCAGTGTTCACAGCCATTTTCTGCAGTGCAAACCATATGGTGAATGTTAGTTCACCTTACAGTGAATTATTTGGAGATTTTTGTACTCTGTGAACTTTTCCTTGTGCATCATCAATTTCATTCTCCAATCCAGCAGTGCTTGTCTCATTCTAACAGGGAAAAAAATTCTTCCTTGAAAGAAAAATACTTTTTTTTAGAGAGAACCAGCGTTTGGGAAAACTGGTTCTTCTCTATATCAAAATTGTAATTTTTTTGGGGGGGATAAGCAGCTGTACTAAGTAGCAAGGGAGCACTGATGCTAGGTATCATCTTTACAAACCAAATTACATCACTGACTTTTTGAGTGACAGATACATAATAAAAGTAGAAAGTTGCTTTAATTTAGAAAATGATTTCTGGTCCCATTTATAATGAGGATCTATTTTAAAGTAGTGCTTTTCTCCCCCTTGCTTGAAAATGCAGAATGCTTACTTACCCTCGGAGACGGGAAAAAATTTAGATTCTTAGTCCTAGGAATCCGTTCTCTAACAATAGCCGCGCAGAGTATTCTTTCTGCTTTCCACAAAGAGCATCTTACGCATATCATTTTCTCAGATTTTTCTTGTTCCCAGCAAAATGTTTGTCTGATTCTATTTAATGAGGGGGGAAAAATGTTGTTCTCATAACATGTTTGAATGAGTGTTCCAAAGGAAGAGTTAGATGTGTTTGATTAAAGATTAATAATTGTGCTTTAAAGAAACAGGGCATGTTAATTTAAGAAAAATCTAAGATACGCTAAACATTCTGGAAAGGTTTTGTGCAATAAACTATTTTCATTAAAAAAAATATATGAGTCCACGGTGTAACTTGAACTCTATAGGAGGAGAGCCATGTTAGTCTAACAGCAGTCTATGAAATCTGTGATCATTTGAGTCTGGTCCTTTGTACTTTGAGTGGGGATTCTGGGCTGGTTTGGTGAGTGATTCATTAATTTTTTGGGACTGTCCACTGTAACTCTCATGTGTCCAGCTCTCCTTTAAATGTACATCCCATCAACTGTACAGGTAGTGACTGTTCAGGGTTATAATGACACTGAAAAGTGACTTATCACCATTTTTCACACTTATGACCGTTGCAGCATCCCAGTGGTCACGTGATCAAAATTCAGATGCTTGGCAATTGACTCATATTTACAACTTGCCCCGTCCAGGGATCATGTGATCCCTTTTGTGGCCTTCTGACAAGCAAAATCAATGGAGGAAGCCAAATTCACTTTACAACCGTATTTCTAACTTCACAACTGGCCTGATTCACTGAACAGCAAGACAGGTCGTAAAAATGGGGCAAAGGTCACTTGACAGCTATCTCAGCAATATATATTTTGGGCTCAGTTGCCCAAATCGTAAGTCCAGGGCACGGGTCTTCAAACGTGGCCCTTTGATGACTTGTGGACTTCAACTCCCAGAATTCCTCAGCCGGGCATGCAGGCTGAGGAATTCTGGGAGTTGAAGTCCACAAGTCATCAAAGGGCCAAGTTTGAAGACCCCTGTTCCAGGGCTACCTGTAGGACAATTCTGATAGAAGGGGCCTCTTTAAATAACTATTTCCAATAATAGTGAAAATAATAGTGAAAATGCCTTTGGTTGTTTCTGTTTCTTTGACATAACAAAACAAGAAGTGGATTCTGCTAAAAAAAAAAACAGATCAGAGATAAAATTGGCCAGAAAGTTGAATTTTAATAAACTGAAAACTCAGTTTATTTGCAAACATATTTGCAAACCATATGCTAGCAAAGAGTCAAGCGCAACGTGGCTTTGCAGAACCCGAGAGAACTTCGTTGCACTCCCCACTTCCGGTTTCTATGCGACTCCGCTTATGCCACTCACCTCTAGCCTTTGCGTGGCAGCCTGGCCAACTTCAATCGGAAACCGGAAGTGTCTCCCTGCGGCTCCTTTCCCTGGCCCTCAAGCCGTTACTTTCTCAAGGCTCCTCAACAAGATTGAGCTACACTTCCCATGCTTCGCGGGGATGATGGGCTTTTGTTCCATTCATGCAGGGAAGGCAGAACTCAACCCTCGAATTTCGGACAAGGGCTTCCCGTCAGGCAGCGCGGCACACACCCGTCCCCCTGCGTGACGTGGCGGGCCGCGATTGGTCACCTCGGCGCCTCAGGCTTTTTCTTTTGTTTTTCCCCCCCCCCTTCAAACTCTCAAGGGCGCGCGCGAGGCCCCGCTTCGCCGTCGAGGCTGCGGGAACAACCGGGGAGAAGTCCGCGCCGGGTCCCTTAGCCCCCTCAGCGGAGGCGAAGCGAGGCCGACGACTTCGGCGCAGGCACGCGCGGACGTCGGTTGGAGCGACAGGGAAAGGGCGCCGCGCGCGCCTCTGCGCCTGCGCGGAACGCGCCGGGAAGCCGCTCACGAGGTACCGCCCGGGGTCCCCCCGCGAGGCCATTCCCGCGCGTGCGCAGTGGCGTGGTCGGTCGGTCGGCCGGGCAGGCGATGGAGCGCTGGGTGGCGGCCGGCTGGTCGGGCTGGGGCGGGTTGTGGCGGGCCGGCTGGGCCGGCTGGCCCGCCTGGGAGCTGCTGGCCGCTTGCGCCGTCATCGGCGCGCTGGGTTGGCTGCTGCGGCTGCTGGAGCGAGGCCCGCGCGGGGGGCGAGGCCTGAGGCCCAGCGCGACGCCTCGGGCTCCGTCTCCGCCGCCTCCCGAGGAGAGGCCTCCGCGCTGCCTCGACAGCTGCGACGGAGGTGAGAGGCCTTTCCCCGGTGGGGGAGTGGGGATCGGGGGGGGCGGGGTTGCTGTCTTTCTCCCACGACCACCTCCCTGCCAGGTAGGCCGCTTGGGGGGGGCGCCTTGGACTCCCTCGCGCTGGGGATGATGGGCGCTGTAGTCACCCCAGAGGGGGGTCTTGCGATCCAAAGGTGGGGGGGCGAGAGGTTTGCTAATATATATATATATATATAGAGAGAGAGAGAGAAAAAGAGAAAAGAAAGGCTGTAGGGATGGGAGACCACCAGGTAAGCCTGGAGGAGCAGGTGAGCCAAGCAGAAGGCCAGGCTGCTGTTCTCCTATGGCCTGAATGGGCTTTGGGGTGAGTTGTCCTGAACCTTTGGGAAGCCTCTGTTGCACGTTTAATAGAATAACAGAGCTGGAAGGGACCCGGGAGGTCCTCTAGTCCAACCCCCTGCTCAAGCAGCAGACCCTATACCTGTAGGTGTGCACACACACATTTCTGCTCTGTACCTCTATAGCTCATTTCTGCTATTTCACAGTTTTGCTGTAAACCATCTGAAGAAGAGCCGTCCCTGGCCACAATCCCACCTAAACAGTTTGGTTTAATGGTTAAGGCAAAAGGCTAGAAAGCCAGAGGTGGTGAGTTCTAGTTCTGCCTTATGTATGAAAGACCAACTGGGTGACTCTGGGCCAATCGCCCAGGAGACTGTGAATTCTAGTCTCGCCTTAGGCATAAAAATCAGCTAGGTGACTTTGGCCCAGTCCCTCTCAACCCAATTCACAGGATTGTTGTAGAGAAAATAGGAGAAAGAAAATGTGTTGGATATGTCTGCTGCCTTGGTTTTTTATAAAAATAATAAAAGCGGGATGCAAATGAGCAGATAAAATGCACAGTGAATCACACACTACCTAAAACATGCCTGTTAAAAATGTGGCATAAAATTACCCTTTCCTCTCCCTCCTGCTCCTCCTCCTCTCTTGTTGTTTGTATCCCGCAACATCCACGACCAGCTATCGATGCAAAAAAAAAAAAAAGATGGCAATTATGACATCTGATGCAACTACACAAATTGCATCATTTGCCAGTTGTCAGGATGCCTGTGCCATCACTTGGTCCCCCTCTGTGAATTCCCATGCTATATTTATTTTGGGTATGAAGCCTCTGGGGATGCACAGATTATCGTGATGTAGGCAGATGGGACTGCCCAAATGTCAAGTGATTCTAAGGAGCTTCGTATTTAAGGAATATTCAAATGGAAATGCAGAGTTTTTGAAGCAAAAAGAAAAGACACTTTCTCCATGGTAGTTCCAATTTAGATTCTTAGGCTCACTAAACACAGTTGTTTAGGTTTGGTAACATAGAAGCAGAATAAGAAAAAAATAATAATTTGTGCATAAAAATAGTTATTATTTCTGTCCTCTTGTATTTGTTTTGGTTTTACATCAAAGCCATGTCTTTTCCAGCTGGTTCTTTTTCCTGGGAAAGCCAAACATGCTTGGAAATAAAATCAAATCTGAGTTCCCTAAAGAAATTTGATTAATTAAAGCATTCCCAATAAATATTTATTCAGACTGCTTGAGTCACTAGTAAACGGTTGCTTTCTGGATAGTGATTTTACTGTTGCACCCAATGTGATCGATGACATGAAAGCAATATGTATTTATATATTTAGATTAAAAGTATAGTATTCATTTGTGATCAACAGTAATAACATTTGCAAAGATGTCTAAATATTCTAGGATAAGCCTTTCAGATTCTGTTGAATGCAAAGATATATATAATCCAGAGGAACTGTTTCAAGATGACTTGAGATTTCGGTTAGATTAATGTCTGAAGTATTTAGGCTCCCCAAGAAGGTACTAAATCAGGGGTCTTCAAACTTGGCCCTTTTATGACTTGTGGACTTCAACTCCCAGAATTCCGAGGAATTCTGAGAGTTGAAGTCCACAAGTCATAAAAGGGCCACGTTTGAAGACCCCTGTACTAAATACATGTTAAATTAGCATTTCTTTAGCAGCACCTGTATTCGATTTGAAACAATACAGAGGAAAAAAACCCTAAAAGAATTTTCTGGCAGGAGGGCCAATTTATTTTCCATTTTAAAAGAAACCAATCTGCTTTCAAAACCCATGATTTTGTGGAAAGTTGCTAGCCATTTTCTCTTGTAAAATAGGGGTAAATTTAATATATGCACTAAATTTAATACTCCACTGAAACGTTCTGTTTTTATTTATGTCTATTTCTAGTCGTCCGAGGCAGCTTCCCTTTTAGGGCTGAGATTTTGCTCTTACTTCGTTCTATTTTTAAATAAAGGAGCAGAAGTGGATTTAAGCATTCTGCCAGATGCTTAATGATTAAAATCTAGAATAATGCTTGCTGCTAACATTAGACCCTGTGCTAAAACAGAAATAGATTAAGATTAATGGTCTGATTTTTTTTAACGCTACAGTAACTTTGAAGATTGAACATGTTTAATTAGTTATTAAATGTGTTTCAATCCTGCTGTAACAGAGCTTATCATCAAACTGCTCTTATCTAGAGGTTTTTTTTCCTTTCTTTTAAGTCTGGTGTCCTGGGGAGGGGGGGTTGTCTAAGCCCATCAGCATGCTGGCTGGGGAATTCTGGGAGTTGGTGTCCTCGCATTTTAAAGTGGGCAAAGTTGAAAAACACAGACCCAACCAATGTGGAACATAACGGACCAATCCTTCTTTTGACTCGGCCCGTATTTTGAGCCTAAAATTTCTGTTTGTGAAGTGAGACATTTGTTAAGCGAATTTTACCCCATTCTACGACCTTTCTTGCCACAGTTGTTAATGAATCACTGCAGTTGTTAAGTGGGTAACATGGTTGCTAAGGGAATCTAGTTCCCCCCATAGACTTTGCTTGGCAAAAGTTGATCACTTGAACCCCGGGACTTTGAGTCCTAAATACGAGCCAGTTGCCAAGCCTCTGAATGTTGATCACGTGATTCTTGGGGTTGCGAGTGTGTGAAAATCAGTCATAAGTCACTTTTTCCCCCAGTGCTGCTGTAACTTCGATCACCAAACGAACTGTGGTAAGTCAAGAGCTTACCTGTATTTCTGATGGATTAAACAATCTGGTTTTATTTTTTGTTTTTTGGGGGGGGGGTTTATTTTGCCTACAGGGAGGATAACAATGGACGAAATCTTCTCCCGACTAAAACAACTGACCCCCGATGAGCTGAGAGAAGAAATTGTCAAAGCCGGCCTGAAGTGCGGGCCCATCACGCTGACCACCAGGTCCATTTTTGAGAAAAGATTGGCCCAGGCTTTATGGGAACAGCAGGGACCCTTGGAGCCCACGGCTCCTGTTTACAACGGCGTTCCGGAAACTGCTGCGGCTGACGGGAACCAGCCAGAACCTGGAAAAACGAACGGCCACCTTGCCTCCCCCGAGGAGGGCGATTTTGGCTACGGCATGGGTCTGAACCCGCCTGAGGAGGAAGCCCTGATGCGGGAAGCGAACGGCTCCCCTCTTCGCTCCCAGATTCCCTCCAAAGAGCCTTTGCTGTACTACGGGGTGTGCCCGGTATACGACGACATCTTGACTAGAAATGGTAAGAGTTTCTTTTATAAATAGAAATAGGTCCCTTCAGTGCCTCCTTCGTTGACAGTCTCCTTGCAGAGGTCATCCTCAACAACCGTTCATTTAGTGACCGTTTGAAGTTACAGCGCGACTGAAAAAGGGACATGACTGTCTTTCACACGTAAGACCGTTGCATGGTCCCAGTTAGAATTAGAATAGAATAGAGCTGGGAGGGACCTTGGAGGTCTTCTAGTCCAGCCCCCTGTTCAAGCAGGAGAACCTACACCATTTCAGACAGGTGATTGTCCAGTCTCTTCTTAAAAATCTCCAGTGATGGAGCACCCACGATTTCTGGAGGCAAAGCTGTTCCATTGGTTAATTGTCCTCACTGTCAGGAAGTTTCTCCTTAATTCCAGGTTGCTTCTCTCTTTGATCAGTTTCCAACCATTGTTTCTTGTCCTGCCCTCTGGTGCTTTGGAGAAGAATTTGACCCCCTCTTCTTTGTGGCAGCCCCTCAAATACCGTAATACTGCTATCATGTCTCCCCTATTTCTTCTTTTCTTTAGACTAGCCAAACCCAAGTCCCATAGCCGTTCTTCGTATGTTTTGGTCTCCAGGCCTTTGATCATCTTAGTTGCTCTTCTCTGAATTTTTTTCCAAACTCTCAACATCTTTTTTGTGATATGGTGACCAAAGTTGGCTGCAGTATTCCAGGTGTGGCCTTACTAGGGTTTTATCAAAATTCAGACACTTGGCAACTGACTCACATTTATGACGCTTGCAGTGTCCCGGGGACATGTGATTCCCATTTGCATCCTTCCCAGCCGGCGTTCAGCAAGCATAGTCAATAGGGGAAACCATTCACTTTAACAACTGCAGCGATTCGCTTTAAAAAAAAAAAAGTCATAAAATGAGGCAAAACTCAAACAACTACCTCGCTTCATAATGGAAATTTGGGGCTCAGTTGTGGGTGTTAAGTCGAGGATTGCTCCACTGAAAACACATCTTTTTCCCCCTAATACTCTCGACAGCTTCTCCCTGAAACTGTCCAGGCTGCTTGGTGCTGGTAGATCTTGCAGTCCCAGCAATATCTGAATTTCTGCAGCATGACTGTGAGAGCAGACAGCTCGCTGCTTTAGAGTCTTGAGACTCCCTTGAACCAGACAAATGCCAACGAGGCTTAATAGATGGCTTTCTCGTGGCCAGCAAATGAAAAATTCAGCAGGAGGGCATCGATCAGATTGATTTCCCACGCTTAATGTGCACGTAGCGCCAAGCGGTCGGATTACTTGAGAAGAAATGGCCGTCAAAGGAGACCATTTTAGTGTGATAGCAATAAATACTCGGCATAAAAATAGTGGTGCTGCATTTTCAAGGATCGATGCTTGGGCTGCGGTACCCAAAGCTTAACGCTTCTTGTGCTAGGAAATAAAAGTGGATTTTGATGTTGAATTTGTTAGTGGCCCATGTTTTTTTCCCCCTCTGCAAAATTTGGGGTATAAAAATACTGGTGTGTGTGTGTGTGTGTGCATGTGTTTATTTACTAAAGAGATCAGCTGGATATATTAATGATGATTTAGTATAACTTTAAGAGGAAGGAAATGACCCTGCATGAATCTTGAGCTTGCAAGCTTCCTCCATTCCTACTTTTCCTTGTTTTTGGAATTACAAAGATTTGTTTCTCTTGTTAGCTGAGTTGTTTGTTACATCCAGAACTGGCATTCTCCAGTTTGCTGGATTCAGGGACAGCCCATAGGCCAGATCCATCTTGCCCATTTTTTCCCAGGGACTGGTGCCTTTTTTAAAGACAGATTTTATCTCGTTCCAACTCTTGGCTCTTACCCATCTGACATACCCTTGTGGATGTATGGACTTCAGGCCAAATTCCCAATTCTGAATTAAATATTGATTTGTTCCAACAAGATAAGGTCAAGCTGTTAATTATAACCTGTTTTGAACTATAAAATCTTGAGCAGAAAAGTAAGAAATTGGCCCCAGAAGATGCAACAGATTCTTTCAGATCCCTTACAATAGTGTCAGAGGAAACATGAAAACATATACTGTAAATCTGATGGGCAATCGCTTTTTTTAATGCCGTCTTTGACTTGGACCCACGATTTTAAACAAATTAAAGGTGGTTTAGTTTCTCAAGAAACTAAATTGACTTGCTGATGAAAAAACAACCCAGCCTTGCATCATAGTCTTAGTGAGATGATTTTAACTCTGTTTAGCTTTTGTGTTCCAATATAGATGGTGTGTCCTTCAGCTTTAATTTAATTACCTCTTTGCAGTTTTGATTAGAGTTGACTGGTTTTGTGGAAGGCCCTGGAAAAAAATTGCAAATTTATGTGGTATTGTAGTTATTCTCCCAAAGTAAAATTCACCAAAGCAGATTGAATTGATCTGAGTGTTTTCTGCTGTAATCACCATTGCATAAAGTAGCTAAAACGGGACTTGCGATAAAAAGTAGAGGGACAGATTTCTTGACTTGGCATTGCCTTCTCTTTTCATCAGAAATGAATTTATTTCACTGCTGGTTTTTTTCCCCCCCAGAAAGGGTACATGTCTATGAGGACAAAAAGGAAGCCTTGCAAGCTGTCAAAATGATTAAGGGGTCACGTTTTAAAGCTTTCTCAAACAGAGAAGATGCAGAGAAATTTGCCAAAGGCATATGTGATTATTTCCCATCTCCAAACAAGTCTACCATCTCTCTGTCTCCTGTCAAAGTCTGTTCGGTCTTCAGTAGAGGTAAGTGGGAAGCTTAAGTGGGCTCCATAATGGCTTTTAAATGGCTTTAAACTGGTTTAAACACCGACTTTTTATGATACAGAATGATAATAATATAGAATAGAATAGAATAGAAAGAATAGAATAGAACAGAACAATAATAGAATAGAATAAGAATAATTAAAAGATTAGAATAGAACAATAATAGAATAATTAATAGAATAGAATGAATAGAATAAGGAATAAAATAGAATAAGGAATAGAATAGAATAATAGAATAATTAAAAGAATAGAACAGAATAGAATAGAATAATAGAATAATTAAAAGAATAGAACAGAATAGAATAATAATAGAATAGAATAGTAATAGAGTAATTAAAAGAATAGAACAGAACAGAATAGAACAATAATAAAATAATTAAATAGAATAGAATCTTTATTCCCCCCCCCCCCAATGCCTCACTCTGCTAAACAGTAATTCCCACAACACTGTCAAACTATCTAGTAAGGCTGTATTACTATTATTATTCTCAACTTTCCTATTACCTATCTCCTTATCTACTTTTGACTATAACTTTGTTGCTTGTATCTTACAATTTATATTGTTTTTAGTATCCTAGTATGATTTATGTTGATTGCTTATTTTAGTTATCCTATGACTATCACTAAGTGTTGTATCTTACGATTTGTGATGAATGTATTTTTTACGATGGCTAGGGTCAGGATTTATTGCTCATATGTACACTGAGAGCTTATGCACCGGAGACAAATTCCTAGTGTGTCCAGTCAAGCCAATAAGGAATTCTATTTATTGTCACTTTAAATGTGCACTAATCAGCATACATTAAAATGAAATTTCGTTGCATTCAGCTTTCAAACAAAACCAGAACCATTATGCACATACCCACATACACACACATATATATGACAGAGAAACATTGCAGTCTTTAAAAATGGGCTGTGCTTTAAAAATGAACGTGCAACGTTATAGAGAAGAGCATCCTCTGAATCTCAAGAGGAGCTAATAGAGCTGAAGTTGGCAATTAGAACTGCTTAGTAGGCTGTAGCTGTTGCTTAGCTCAGCCAGTGAGTAAGAATGCTGAATGTTACCTTTTAGGTGTGAAGGTTCGCTCTCCTACACCCAAGCTAGAAATATTCACCGCTATTGCAAAGTTACACTTTAATCGTATTACGGGGGCTTATGGCCTGCCTTAGAGTTTTAAAATTCACACTGTGAAGTTCTGTAGCTTGTGACGAATTAACCAAATGCTACTGGATGCCATTTCGGATCTTTTGCGTGCATAAATAAAGTATGCGTTTTGCGAATGCCCATGTGCATTATTTTTTTTTTGAGCCTGTATTGCATCAGGAGTGCGCGACGCTATTTATATCTTAACAGATGGTTTGTGCTCTCCTGAACTGGAAACGGTCAGTAAAGAAAGAGCCAACAGTTACAAAAGCCCTCGTACCCAGGATCTGACTGCAAAGCTTCGGAAAGCCGTGGAGAAAGGAGATGAAAGTGCTTTCTTAGAACTCATCTGGAGTAATCCCCGCTATCTCATCGGCTCCGGAGACAATCCAACGATTGTCCAGGTAAAAAGTGAAAAAAAGTGCCTTGGCCATAATCAGTTGCAGGATAAACGGATCCTTTTTTCCTCCTTTCCCCTCCAGGCGTGATTATGAAGCTGGTTTTGGGCCAGTCTTGGCATCCGAGCAATTTATTGATTTATCTATATCCCACCTTTATTATCTTTACAAATAACTCAAGGTGGTGAACATACTCCTTCCTTCTATTCGCCCCTATCCCCCCAATAACAACCCTGTGAGGGGCTCGGCTAATAGAAAGGGACTGGTCCAAAATCACCCAGCCAGTTTTCATGGTCAAAGTGGGACAATAACTCCCAGTCTCCTGGTAATTGGTCCAAGTCACCCAGTTGGATTTCATGGCGAAAGCAGGACTAGAATTCACCATCTCCCGGCAATTGGCCCAAAGTCACCCAGCTGGTTTTTGTGACTTAAGATAGGATTAGAACTCACCATCTCCTGGTGATTGGCCCAAAGTCATCTATCTGGCTTTCATGCCTAAGGCAGGACTAGAATTCACAGTCTCCTGGTGATTGGCCCAAAGTCACCTAGTCGGCTTTCATGCCTAAGACAGGACTAGAATTCATGGTTTCCTGGTGCCTAAAGTCACCCAGCCAGGTTTCATGTCTAAGGTGGGACTAGAACTCACTGTCTCCTGGTTTCTAGACCAACACCTTAGCCGCTATACCCAACTGACTCCAAATACACCATTTTGAAGTGACATCTGGTTTCTCTATAAGCTCATTTTAAGGCTGATAGCAGAAGTCTGGAGAGCCACCCCAGGAAAATGGAAGTTCTGTTATGCCGGGGTGGAGGAATCACAAATAGCGAAGAGGTCTGTTCTTTTTCTAGGAGGGGTGTCGCTACAACGTCATGCATGTGGCAGCTAAAGAGAATCAACCGGGCATTTGCCGGCTGCTGTTGGACACTCTGGAAAACCCAGAATTTATGCGGCTGATGTATCCTGACGACGACACCGTTATGTTGGAGAAGCGTATAAGTTACATAGCGGATCTTTATCTGAATACGCCAGATAAAGTGGTGAGCCTCGCTCAGTTTTCCTGTTGGGATATTCCTAGTAAACCCTGTTCCTTTCCAATCTCGGAAACGCATCTCCCCTTAGAACTGAGATCCAGTCAGTTTACTGATTTATAAATACATAATGCCACCGATCTTGCTGTCCAAAGCGACTCACGTTTAGTGGGACCGGCTGCCACACTAACAAATAGAGAATTCCAGTTAGAACTATTTGCTTTTATCCGACGAAATCCGTGAAAGATGGCAGTGGTAAATTCCCTGTATGAATTTGCGTGGAAAAGTGCTACTGTTTTCAGTTAGACTCTGCCCAGTAGTGTTCTCCTAGTCTGTGCAACATAACACCAAACATGTCACTAGAAGACAAAATCAGAAAACTGCATCTCACTTACTTTGGCCATGTCACCTCGGGGAATTCACTGGAGAAAGCAATTGTGTTGGAAAGAGTCAGAGGTAAAAAGACACTAAGCCGCCAAAGAACATGGTGGCTGGACACCATCAAAGCTGACACCAGCCAGAGCATAGAACAGTTCAAAGAAGTAGTGCAACATTGGAAGATGTGGAGAGACCCGGCCCACAGAATCGCCAAGAGTCGGACTCAACTGAATGGATAACATCGCCCTCAGTCTAAGCACAGGCCTGGAAATACAGACCTGGGATCAAAAGTTTTTCACCTGAAATGTCCCATTCCCTCATTACTTGGCATCCTGCATTCTCTCTCCCGCGTTCCTACTCAAGAATCCATTGCTATCGTGCCTAAAGCAGGATTTTAGAACAGAATAGAAAGAATTTGGGGGAGCTAAGGTAGAAAGCAGGTCCACCTAATCTGCACAGAAACAGTGGAAGCCAAGCTTGTCTAATACGGATTATTCGTACGTTTTATCTTTTTGTAGGGATTTGATACACCGCTGCACTTTGCTTGCAAGTTTGGGAATCCAGATGTGGTCGGCGTCCTTGCTTCCCATCCAGGCATTGTAAAGGATCCGAAAAATAAATACAATCAAACCCCAGCAGATGTAAGTTGAATTCAAAGCATGTCGTCATTGTCTTGATTTCACATTAAAAAAACACTTTATAACGGTGTTTCTCAGGCGTGGCAACTTTTAAGATATGTGGACTTCAATTCCCAGAATGCCTCAGCCAGCATAGCTTATAGCTTAGTGCCCCCCCCCCTTTGAAGTACAAAATACCGAGGCGATTTTAGCTTAACTAACACATCTTAACATCTTCTTGTCTGACAGGTGATCTGTGAAAGGAGCAAAAATAAAGCGGCGGATCTGAAAACAAAAATTAGGGAACATTTGGAAGGTTTGTATTTAATGTTGGCAGTAAATGGGGCTTTGTTATACCACTTCTGTTTGGGGGCAATTCCACAAGCAAATGGCATGTATCACTTTGGATAGAAGACAAAACCAAAAGAGTATTGTAATCGTAACCTTTACGATTCTGCTGAAGACCGTTGAGAGCCTGAAACCTTTCCAAGGACACCACAGCAGGTGCGGAGAGGAGGCAGACGGTTCCCATAACAAAGTGAAATTGTTTACCTGGAGTACGTGAGCGGTTGGGGGTTTGGTTGAAGAGATTATTGTTTAATTCTATGATCTCAGAGTTAGTTTTGCTTCGACATTACCATGCCGTGTATTTAATGAACATTTCCAGAAATGGAATGAACCTTAAGAGTTTTATTTAGATTCTCAAGATGGATGCTGTAGAATTTTTTTTCTGACTGATATCAAACCAGCCTTATTCAATCAAATAAGTGTTTCAAAAATCTTCCTGGGACTATGAAAGCGTTGATATCCCTTTCCATCCTTTCTGATCCAGGTCAGTGTTACGTGCCCCTCTTCAGAGCGGAAGATAACGCCACGGCACCTGTGATTGGAGCCCCCTGGTCCCCGGATCAAACCGAGAGCAGCCCGCTCCCGTCTTTGCCCAGATTCTTCGGCAGCCCCAAAGATCCTCTGCTGACAGTGAGGGCTTACGCCGGGCCACTGAGTCCTTCCAAGGTAAGGAGAGCAAAGAGGCTCTTTGCTGAAGCCCCTTCAGCCATTTTGAGGCTGTGAGATTGAGCGGCACGGCGGCCGAGCGGTGAAGCCGCTCGCCTCCCACTCAGAAGGTGGAGAATTCAATCCCAGGCAGCGGCAGATGTTTCTCAGGGCGCAAAGAAAAAAATATTGCTCTGAACTCTCTCCCATCCCTTCCCAACAGGCAGACGATTTCCGCAGGCTTTGGAAGACCCCACCTAGAGAGAGGGCGGAATATTTTTACCACCTCCGAAAGTCTGATTTGGAAAGAGGGGTCGAACGAGTTGGAAGGTATTTCAGACTCGGTGCCCGAAGCCACGTGGCAAAAGGCAGGAAAGGGTTTCGTTTCCAACCGTTAAAACTCTTTTAACAAGCATGACCATGCAATTATTATTACGCACGCGCAGTGCATCTATAGCAGGGGTCTCCCAACTTGGCTTGCCTGGCTGAGGAATTCTGGGAGTTGAAGTCCACAAGTCATCAAAGGGACAAATTGGAAGACCCCCTGATATATAGGGTGGATAGACCACTTATTTACATAGGTTAAACGTTGGAGATGGTTGCCATTTTTTAAAATGTTTTTTAAAATATTCTCTTTTGGAAGCAGTCTATTTTTTAAAAAATAATTATTATCATTCAGTGTCACATCCTTTCTGCATGAAGAGTATTTTGTATGCAGGAGATCTTTTATCAAAGTTATAGAGGAAAAGAAACATTTTTGGGGGTTAAAACAGCGCTACCTGCAATTACTGAAATAAGTTCCTTTGAGGGAGGGGAGTTGAAGGCCACCTATTTTAAAATTGTCAAGGTTAAGAAACACTAACTGAAATGTTGTTGTTCCTTCCTTGCCCAAGTACCCCTATTTAATTTTAGTTATCCTATCCTACTTAATGGTTGCCCTGGCTGGGAAGAAGAGACAACGGTGTCCGTCTGTTGTGTGGGTGTTTTGTGTGGGTGGGTGCATGCAAATATGTCAGCCTATACTTTCATAGCATCAAGGGAGAAGGTGCTGGGAATGTGAATTGGCTCATTGGGAAACTGGAACTGGCACAGGACTTTATTCCCAAGTTTTTACTTACCTGCATTACATTATTCTTTCATGGTGACTTTTCTGAAATTCTGCATCATCCTGTTTGTGGGTAAATACGGTTGTTGTTGTTTTCTTCCTTGATGTTCTATCGGAGCATAAAACAAGCTGGCATTTTAGCGTGTGAATGCGACAAACAAGAAAGCTGGGTTTGAGATGGCTTTTATATCAAAGTGCGGTCCTGAGGCTGATTGTTTTTTTAAAAAAATGTCTTACAGTGTATTTGTTGTCAACTGAATTTCATACCGTCACAAATGATTCGTTCTATCTTATTTGTTGCAGGGAGTTAGCTCATGAGCTGGGGTTCCCGTGGGTTGAATACTGGGAATTTCTGGGCTGTTTTCTTGATCTGTCTTCCCAGGAGGGGTTAGGACGGCTAGAAGACCACCTGAGTCAACAACAGGAAATGAGCAATAATGCTCAGCTAGAGAAAGGGAAAAACGAGGCCCACAACAGATTCACACCACAGTCTTATGGTAAGATTGAGGGCTGAAGAGGGACCTGGGTTGGGAGGCTTAATGGACGACCTAATCCCCAAAGCAATTTTAGCCAAACCTGCTAATGCTTTGAAAAGTCCAGTTGAGCGATTAACTAACACAGGGGTGTCAAACTGCCGGCCCGCGGGCCGGACGCGTCATCCCAAAACCGCGCCCACCCCATTGCCGGCAATGGAGAAAAAGCTCCGATACGTCGCGCGACGTCATGTGACGTCGCAAGTTTGACATGCCTAAACTAACATATTGCTTATGATAATATAGACATTATCATTCATTGTTTTTTAAATACATGGACCCAGACAACATGCTGTTTGCTAAATATAAGAATGTTATTTTAAAAAAATTCTACCCCTAACGCCATTTATAAATTAATTAATTAATATATATATGTGATTGAATACAAAAACGGGTGGGCAAGTGTGGCCCCTTTACGACCTGTGGACTTCGATTCCCAGAATTCAGTGCTGACTCAGGAATTCTGGGAGTTGAAGTTCACAAGTCGTAAAAGGGTCTATAGTTGCCCACCCCTGGTTAAAAGGCATTGGTGGTGTCTGCGTTACCTACTGAATTTTTATTCGATAAATCCCCGTCGTTTCATGAATCCAGAATTGCAAAACATAAATTCTTACGTTGCAATCGGACCTAGACTGTTTAAGATTAAATTTGGGGAATAGGACAGCTGGCATCTCTTGCTTTCTAGAACTTTCTCAACCTTGACGTCTTGAAGATGTGGGGACTTCACTTCCAGAAAGCCTGCATGATTGGCTGAGGAATTCTGGGAGTTGAAGTCCACACTTCCAAGTTGCCAGGATTGAGGAACGCTACTCTAGACATACTCTCTTTAAAATGAAGAGAACGGCGCCTGTCCTGTAGTCACAACCCACTGCAGGGAATGGATGGGAGAGATTTAAATTAAAATGTCAAATAGATTCAGAGGAAACTTCAGCTCAGGAATTCTGGGAGTTGAAGTCCACAAGTCATAAAAGGGCCAAGTTTGAAGACCCCTGGATCTATAGGGTGGATAAACCACTTATTACATAGGTTAAACGTTGGAGATGGTTGCCATTTTTAAACATGTTTTTTAAAAATATTCTCTTTTGGAAGCAGTCTATTTTTTTAAAATAGTTATTGTCCTTCAGTGTCACATCATACCTTTTCCTTCAGCTCTCTTTAAAGACAAGCACTAAGAAACAAGCCCTGTTGACGAGATCAGTGGGCTATAGTCAACCCAAAAGCCTAGAGTTCGGTCTGATGTCCACCCCGTTTTATTTTGTTTTTTGTTGTTGTTGTTGTTGTTTCAGGTAAAAGTAAAAACTGCAATTCTGTCTCTGTTGGAGCGTTTCTCGACGATGACGACATGAGTTTGGAAGAGGTAAAAAACAGGCAGAACGCGGCCAGAAACTACAGCCCCGTTATAGCACCCAACGAACCGACCATCGCTAGCTTTGAAAGCTCCAAGTGCGACATTCTCTCCATCGAGCACACGGGGACGATCCTGCCGAGGACAAAAGCCTCCCTCCGGGCGGCCGAAAAAGGAGACCCCCTGGGTAAAAACGGCTATTGCAGTCCGGCCGCTAGCGAGGATAGGACAGGAACCCACAGGAGGCACCCGAGCCAGGAAGGAAGCCTTCAGTCCCCCGTTGCCAATTTAATGGAGAAATTTGATCAGCTCTCTTGCCAGGATGAGGCCGTGGCGAGGGAATGCTCGGCGGGCAAGGCCAGCCAGAGGGCGGCCAAAACGTGGAAATGCCAGGAGCAGCTGGCTAAAATGGGTTCCCCCTTGTCGAAGACAGGGGCAGCTGCCAGGAAGAACAAAAGCAGAAAGGAAGACGGGGACCCCCAAGAGGCAGAGAGACCCTCGGCCGAAGCCGAGGTCAGATCTGGGGAGAGGAAGCCGCCGTTTGCTTTGGAATCGCCGCCCGAGATGTCCGTTCCTGGTTTACTGAAAACACCTCCCTCAAACGGGAAAAGCAAGCAGATGTTCCTTTTAGGGTATGGAAGGGGGTTCGGGGTCCAGAAATGTGTTTTTAGGACATTTTCTACAGCCAACTGCTAACTTGTAATGTTCTTTAGATACGGATAGTCCTCTAGTTACAATGGCACTGTGAAAAAAAATACTGGTCCTTACACAACAACCGTCACAGCAGCCCCATGATCACATGATCGAAATGCAGGGCATGTATTTATGCCAGTTTCCAGCATCCTGGGATCCTGGGATCATCATTTGTGGCCTTGCCAGCTGGCTTCTCACAAGCAACCTAGAATTAAGGAGAAACTTCCTGAGAGTGAGGACAATTAACCAGTGGGAAGGGCTTGCCTCCAGAAATCGTGGGCGCTCCATCACTGGAGATTTTTAAGAAGAGGCTAGACCAGAGGTAGGCAACCTTGGCTCTTTTTTGACTCGTGGACTTCAACTCTCAGAATTCCTGAGCCAGCATGGCTCAGCTTGGAAACCTCTCCCTTTCCCCTCAGCGTGGCTGGCTGAGGAATTCTGGGAGTTGAAGTCCACGAGTCATAAAAGAGCCAAGGTGGCCTACCCCTCGGCTAGACAGTCACTTGTCTGAGATGTGGTATAGGTTCTCTTGCTTGAGCAGGGGGCTGGACTAGAAGACCTCCAAGGTCCCTTCCAGCTTTATTCTATTCTAAACCAAAGAGGTTGGGGGGAAAACCAGATTCACTTAATGATGGTATGCTTGGTTTAACAACTGCAAAGTTTTGCTTGACGAAAAAGGTCATAAAATCAGGTGCGACTTAGTAACTGACTTGTTTAGCAACAGGCATTCTGGTCCCAGTTGTGGCTGTAAGTTGAGGACTACCTGGGCTGACACGACATGTACCTTTACTGCCGGTGAGAATAATAATGTAGTGATGGGACATCTGTTCCAGTAATACGGAAAAGGTGGGCTTGACCCATTCATGGTTCACTGTGGGCTCGAAACATCTGCGGTGTTTGCATGCATTATGATTCTTACATTTGGTTAGCTTCTTTAGGGGTTAGGGTATTATGGGAGCCCACTGACTTGGGTTAGTTTATGCTGTGCAAATCCTGAAACTGGGTTCGTTTAGTCCTCAAGCATCTTTGTGCAATTCCTTCAGTATTGTGGCCAAGTCAATACATGTGTGCAAAATTAAAAGCAAGAGATATAGCAATAGCACTTAAGCACTTAATAGCACTTAAGAAAGCTTCACATGGCTTTACAGCCTTCTCTAAGGGGTTTATAGAGTCAGCCTGTTGCCCCCAACAATCTGGGTCCTCATTTTACCAACCTTGGAAGGATGGAAAGGCTGAGACAACCTTGAGGTCAGGATAGACTCCTGGCCGTGGGCAGTGTGTTATCCTGAAATGCTGCATTCTAGCCACTGTGGAGGGAGGGAGGGGAAGGAAGGAAGAATAGCAATAGCCCTTAGACTTATAGACTGCTTCTCAGTGCTTTACAGCCCTCTCTAAGCGGTTTACAGAGTCAGCACATTGCCCACAACAATCTGAGTCCTCATTTTACTGACCTCGGAAGGATGGAAGGCTGAGTCAACCTTGAGCCGGTCAGGATCGAACTTCTGGCAATGTTTGTGTTCTCCTGCAGTACTGCCTTCTAGCCACTGCGCCACCATGGCTCTTCCGTTGGATTTTGTTCCAGGTGAAAGAGCTTGTACAGATCTGAGCCTGTTGGTGTTATTTATTCGCCCCAGGGTCATTAGAGATTAAAGTTGCTCAGCAAAAGCCCACATGGTGTTTTTTTTTGTTTTTTTTTTAAAAACACGCTGAAATATTTCTCGGAGATTAAGAGAATAAGCCTCTGCCTTTGGTGGCACTCAGCTGCCTAATCCAGCTCTTGTCTTCCTCTGCTTAGCGATCAACCGTCGAAATGGGACAATGACGTGTTAACGGCATTACTCGGAGTCGAGGTCGATCCCCAGAGGTACCCGGCTATTTACAAGTGGAGCGAATCCGTGCAGGCCTATCCCGTATCTGAACGGCGAAGGTACATCCCGTGAAGCCTGAATCAGTTCTCTGGGCAGGTGGAGGAGCACGTTATCTCCTTGGGTTGGCGTCACCTCCATTCTAAGGTGCAGGGGGAGAAAGCTACACCACCCAAGTGTTGTATGTGGTCCTTTCCCCCGCTCTTCCCCAGTAGTTAAAACTACTCAGGTGACTAATTTTATCTCCTTGAGAACCTGATTTGTGCAGTTGTGTAGCTAGAATTAACCACTCGTTGGGTCTTTGCCAACACTCATCTCTTCCTCTCTGAAAAACACATTTTGGAAAGGAGACAATCTCCAGATTCCATTTTAGGGGCAAAGGAAGAAGGGGTGTTAGTTGGGGCCAGTGTTTCTCAACCTTGGCCACTTCAAGATGGATGGAGTTCAACTACCCAGGGCTGGGGCATTCTGGGGAGTTGAAATCCATCCATCTTGGAAGTGGCCGAGGTTGAGAAACACTCTTTTAGGCAAAGACACCCGTGCTTGCATCTCTCTTTTTTTTATCTGTGGTCAAGGAACTCTTGATTTCTTCTTCCTATTGAGACCTGTACTTAAAGTTACAAATGATCTACGCTTTTCTGGCCATCTTTTTCTCTAACACTTCCCGTTACTCTGCCATTTATCCAGTTCTAATGAGATAACGCTGCCTTTTTCCGACAGGTGGTCCAGCCCTTCCCTGAAAGGACTCGCCAAGGCCCAAGCCACCCCCAGCCCTGCCAGGAATCTTCCATACTTCAGCCCAGGAAAGAACAGCCCCGGGAAGTATAACGCGGCTGCAGCGGCGGCCGGCTTCTCTCCGGATTTAGGGAGCCCGGGACGGTATACGCCAGCGTACGTAAACTACATCCTTCTGTCCAAGAGGCAACATTTCTCAGGACTGCCCAATCATTAGGGTGGGGTCAGCCACCCCGGCCGTGAAAACGTTGGAAGCGAAGGAAATTTGGGATGGTGGAAACCTTTTGACGGGATGGCTTTTGTGACCACTTTTTTTTTAATTATTTATTCTTGGAAGAGGGGGCTGCTGGAAAGGGGGGGGGGGAAAGCATTCCATTTACCTTACAAGTCAGAGTCTTGTAAGGTTAGGAAGTTAAACCTGAAAAAAGGCCTCTGAGTTGGGAAGCCTCAATCTCCAGGTCTAGGAATCCATGGATAGAAGTGGTGTTTTTTGGACCAGTCTTGAGATCCAGTCTGCCTGTATTTTTTCTCTTTTTCATACTCACTTTCAATCTCTGTCTTCTTCTATTTCTCTCTCTGTCTCTCTCCCAATCTTTTTTTTCTCTTACTTTCAATCTCTTTCCGTCTGTCTTTATTTCTCTCTCAATCTCTTTCTCTCACTCCGTCTCTCTTTCTCCCAGTCTCTCTTTCTCTCTCTTTCTCTTATATTGGGATCCTTGTGACCGTAACACCTGTAAAGAGAATTCAGCGATCACAACTCATCTTCCAGTCAGGCTGAGGCAGGAATAAGTCACTTTAATCCCAGGGGATATGAGCACAGGGTCCTGGTGTGCCGATCTGATTTAATTAGGATCGTTAAGCATAAGGGGTCACGCTGTGGCCTATGCAGAACCTTTAAGAGAAGCTAATGAAAGTTATAAAGAACACAAGTGAAACCTCCCCAAACACACACACCAATTGCCCTTTGTTTCTGGTTTGGGGGGGGGGAGGAGCAGACTTTGCAGCTTCCACAGAAAAGCTCACAAGCGGTAATAAAGCCGTTTTCCTTACACAGCTAAGTTTTATCATTGCATCTCATGGGATCGTATAGCATCGATATTACTCCGTGTTCAGTGAAACCGCTAGAACAGATTACAGCTATTTTGCTGTTACTTTAAATCCCACGCTGTTTAATGGCGGCTAATTTCTGAGTTTCCAGCATTTGAGAATAAACCTGCCCCAGTTATGCTTATTATTCACCGCAGGCCATTTTTTTTTATAGGATCTCTTCTTGTGCAATTGGAGATAGCCTGCACAGCAGGAAAGGGGGGGGGGGGAGACACAAAATGGGAGAAACTCTTAAATCATAGGGCTTGAAGAGATTGGTGATTGGGGGGGGGAGTTATTTACTGCACACTAACTTGAAATAATCACAACATCAGGAACTGCACCGGTCGTTTCCTTACCCATGTGTAACCAACATTTTTATATACTACCTGTTTGATGTTTTTTGGTACTAAAACTTCAGAACTACACTCAAGACTCTTCCAGTTTTATTAGTGCCTTTTGTAACTTTTATGTTTTGGTATTTCTGTCTTGCTTTTCAAGGGGTAGCGTTCCTTTATATATTAAAACACATTTTAACTTTCCACTTTTGCAGTTTTTATAGTTTAAAAGATTCCGGAGAAGTACTGTAACCATCTATTTATTTTATATTATGTGAGATAAATGTCCTATACGTAAAACAAGAATTACAAATTGACTTAAGGACCATTTGGAACAGAAAACCAGCTTTTGGGAGATGGGTCTCCCTTTGGTCACCCAGCTTTTTGCTATCGGCATCGTTCTCCAGAATGTATAAAACCTGTCCAGGTTTGTACTAACCGACATATCAAAGTTAACTTCTCATAAGCCCTAAAGACTAATGCAGTGTTTCTCAACCTTGACAATTTTAAGGCATGTGGACTTCAACTCCCAGAATTCCACAGCCAGCAATGCTGGCTGTGGAATTCTGGGAGTTGAAGTCCACATGCCTTAAAATGGTCAAGGTTGAGAAACACTGGACTAATGGGTGTTGGGGGGGGAGGGAGAGAAATGCGCCAGAATTCTGTAGTGCAATGTTGAGATAAAAAGGCAGTTTCTAAAAATCCTTTAGCGTAGCAGTTTCTGAAATTCAGCCTTTGTGCTTAAAAGTGCCCTCTGCGCGTTACACCTTGTCTACATAAATGGTACAAAGCCAGATAGGGCTATTGTAGACAGCTAGAGGTCTTGTGTAAAGCTTACTCCACAGTATAAAGGAAAGTATTCATTTCTGCTTAGCCACTGCAAATTATTAAAACCTGTAGGCGACTGACCAGTTTCCTTTGCTTTGTTAATACTTTTGTACTCAAAAAAAGGTGTTTCTGGAGCACAGCTATTCAGTTAATACTTTTTTTTTTGTTGAGATGTCTGAAGAAAAGTCAAAGAATTGCTCTTGAAAATATTGTCTAAAATGGACGTGTGTATTTTTTTTTCCCCGTCAATGTGTTAATGTGAATTTTAAACAAGCTTATTAAATTTTGTTTATTTAAAAACGTCTTTTCTCCATTAATTAGTGGTGGTTGGTAGAAGGGATTCTGAAGACAGCTGTACAGGCATGATCCCATTCGACTCAGCCACAAAGCTTAGATGCCGAAAAGGGATCAGGCAATTTAAAAAAAACTCCTTTGAAGTACAGCCTTTCAAATCTCCAAAGTGTGTAAGATGAGAAACGCAACGGATGACTAAGGCATCGTTAATGACATGCAGCTTACATGCTCCAAGCCTTTTTAGTATCTGGCCCAAGGCAGCAGCTGAAATAAACCGGGATACAATATTTCATAATGCCTCTTTATTTTCAATTCCACCTTCCCACCAACAAAACAAAATCGGATGACGCACTACGTTAAGTAGCAAAGACCCAGACAAATGTCACGCTTCTATTTTTTTTCCTTACGTGAAACTTGGTATTCAATCTCAGAATTGAAACCTTCACTTAAAAAAAACAACAAAAAACTAGGCACTCTCATTTTAAAGCAGTCTCGAGTGAAAATCAAACTCAAGTTTTTATTTTCGCAGGTAAAAGACAAATAGAAATAACTTACATGTACCCGCATGGATTGACACAGATCCACCGGTGTCTTTTCTCTGACCACAGAATAACCCCCAACACCCTAGCTACTCCCATTTCGGCAATCCCACAAGCGGCAAGATAACAAGATTCAGGAGAAGCACTGAATCTGTCCAGAAGTGGCAGTTGCTGGCCAAGGGTTCAGCTTCCCCCCATAAAAAGTATATTTTGCTCTAAGAAGTAAGTGTAGAAATGCTATGGCCCCATCGGAGCCCAGTTTGGAAAAGGAGGCGGCGTTGGAACCGGGACCATCCACTAGGGATGGCACATCTCCCTTGACATGTTTGGAGAGGCCAGGGGCCGAGGAGATGCTGGGGGTGGTGGTCTACCGGACAGAGAGCTGCCTGCCTTCATAGGCACGGGAGGATCGGCTGCTGACAGGCAGCAGATCCCCCTCTGATAAAGAATAGCTGCCTCCTCCACTGATCCAAGGGCACGGAGAGCAGAGCGGAGGCAAGCCCAGAGAAGGGCTGCAAGGCTACTCTATCTGGACTGGAGTGACTTAAGGAGAAGCCGTGGGGAGTTGGTCTTTGCCAAGAACCATTGTTTGTTTTGGCGTACACTCCTCCCAGGGGCTTGGACGATGGCCCTTCGGCTTTTTGTCTTGGACCTTGCCTTGTCTTGTGGACTGCGTTTGGCCTTTGCTTCGCCGGGCCTTTGGAACGGCTTCTGGTCTTGGGACTTTTTCGCCCCGAGGACTGCCCTGGTCTTGTGCCTGGACTCATGGACTGGACTTGGAACCCTGGACCTTGCTCCTACTCTGTGGGCTTTCTTGGTACCAGAGTGTGGAGACGGAGCCCTTGCCGGTCATTGGAACAGGCCCGCCTTGACCGCCTGGGTCACAACACGGAAGGACAATCTCTGCGTGCTAGAGGAACAGAGTAGATTATCCTAATTCGACGGTGCTTTAGTGGGAGCAAATGGATAAATGCTAACCTGTAACAATTATTAACGGTCGAGAAACCTAAGAAAGGCTCCTATTCAGGGTTTGTTTGTTTATTTTTAGGAATAGACACTTGTAGCAAAAAAAAAAAGTCTCAAATAAAAAAAAACTAACTAGACGGCTTGAAGTGAGAAGAGCGTAAACCATGGTTCGCTTTTATTCAGGCACTGCTTTGGGAGACAACTACAGATGCCGCTTCCGATTTTTTTTAATTATTATTATTATTAATAATAATAATAAAGTATATTTTCAGTGCCCGTCTGCAAATCGGAGCTGCATAATAAGAGAAGACGCTCTTACTTTCAAGATTTCGTCTCCCTCGTCTTCAGAATGGCTGGATCTGGTGGCTTCTGGGTTTACACCGATTTCAGTACCCAACGTGTATCTCTGGACGTTGCAGTTATTTCTCCCCCCCCCCAAATAGGAAAGAAAACAAACAAACCCTTGGGTAGGTGAGAGGCCGCCAGCGTTGTTGTTTTGAAGCCACGGAGGAGACGGGTCCTCTCCAACTCCCAACGGTTCAACATCGCACGCCATGAGCTGCTAGTGCAAAATCGTAACGTGTAAGAAATGGTCTGACACAGACAAAGCCCAGGGGAGGGAGCCTGCAGCTTTTCAGGGAAAGGGCTGGCCGCGTCTGGAAACAGCTCTGTCCTCTTGGTTGGAGATCCTCCCTGTTTACGTGAGCTTGAAAGAAGGACGGGCGAGAAAGAGGCATGAGTTAGTTAAGGACTAGTGCAGGGGTAAGGCCACCTTGGCTCTTTTATGACTCGTGGACTTCCAACTCCCAGAATTCCTGAGCCAGCATGGCTAAGCATGGAAACCTCTCCTTTTCCCCTCAGCGTGGCTGGCTCAGGAATTCTGGGAGTTGAAGTCCACCAGTCATAAAAGAGCCAAGGTTGCCTACCCCTGGACTAGTGGAACTTGGTGTCCTACACAACAATATTGTTCCAATATGACAGGTAGTCCTTAATGGCCACAACTGAGCCCAAAATTTATGGTGACAAGTGAGGCATCTGTTAAGTGAGTTTCACCCCATTTTAAGACCTTTTTTGCCACAGTTAAGTGAATCACTGCAAATAGTAATAGTATTAGTAGTAGTAATAATAAAGTTGGAAGGGACCTTGGAGGTCATCGAGTCCAACCCCCTGCTCAGGCAGGAGACCCTATACCATTTCAGACAAACGGCTGTCCTTTCCCTTCTTAAAAACTTCCAGTGTTGGAGCACCCACAGCTTCTGGAGGCAGGTTGTTCCACTGGTTAATTGTTCTGAGTGTCAGGAAGTTTCTCCTTAGTTCTAGGTTGCTTCTCCCTTTGATAAGTCAGTAACCCAGTTGGTTAAATAAATCTGGCTTCCTCACTGACTTTGCTTGTGAACTGGTCACAAAAGGGGATCACAGTCGTAAGTGTGATCCCGTTGCCAAGAGCCTGAATTTTGATCATGTGACCAAGGAGATGCCACAGAGGTCCTATCTGTGAAAAAACAGTCCTAAGTCCTATTTTCCAATGCCCTTGTAACTTTGAACTGTCACTAAACGAGCTGTTGCGATTCGAGGACTACCTGTAATATATTCCAATATGGTTGTGTGGGTTCAAGGCTGATGGGAAACGCCAAAGAAGGCTTACTCAGTTGCGGGTGATCTTCTCCGGCGGCATAAACCCCGTGTCGCCCAGCAGGCGAAGGGCCACTCTGCCATTGGGGCGGATCACCAGGTGGGTGATGCTGCCGTTGTTGAGGGATATCCGAAGCCAACCTTCCGGAGGAAATTGCAACGCTCTTCGAAAAAAACAATATATATTTTTTTTTTAAAAAAGGAAAACAACTGTGAATGTTTTGATAAAGCCTATGAGGTCAATTCTTTGCTCCCGGTGGCTGGTAAAACAAAAATAAATGCAACGCAATGCGTTTAACAGCAACACTGATGCCGACAAGGCAAGGCACTAGAATAGAAATTGACAACAAAGCCCACTCCCTTCTAGCACTGATGATGTTACCTAGTTGGGTCATGAAATGTCTCCAAGGAAACAAGCAAGTGCAGAGAGCACCGGGGAGCCCTCATTTAACGGCAAATCCACAAAACGAAACCGCAAGAGCGACAAATCTTTTAGGGAGACCTTCTCTTGTAAATTGTGTATTTAGTAAAATGAAGAGGAACGCTTACGTCAGTCACACATCCTATATTACATTACTCTCTGCCATCTGGATCCCATCACCAAATTGGTGTCCCCAAGGGCAATGAAAGACTTCCTAAACTTTTTTTTCCTGCATTTTACTCTTTGGAGCGACTGAACACTCGTGCATGTGGTGGAGGTGAACATAGGAGGAGGAAGGAATAGTAAGTATGTTTGAGTCATTTCTAAAATTAATAAAGGCCGGATAAAAATAAAATCAAGACAAGGGCGAGTTTGTGAGTTCACTGTTGTCAAAAGCTAATTGGCCTAGTATTTTTCAGAAATTCATTATGCTGGGATTAAATGAGAGCCGTGTGAAGGATCATAATTAACTTAGCAAGTTTTTATCCCCCAGGAGAGCTAAAAGAATCTTAGAGAGGGGGTTGTTGTTTTTTAGCAAGACTATAAATATGTCTACAGCCACTGTCCACCTTCTCTCTCTCCTCTTTGAGCCAAACTCCGAGAGATAATTGCTTTTAGAACCTTTTGGAACCGTCCCCCAGCTTAAAATAAACTTAGCAAATACTAAAGCAATCTTAAGTGAGTGTCATCTTAAGTAATTAAACACCTCGGCCTCAAAGTCCAACAATGTTGTGTCCATTGTCTGCACAGCTAGATATAAACATGGGTTAAGTAGAGAGGCAATTCTCATTAAAATTGGCACAGCTTTAAATTGAGTACAATTCCTGCAAATACAGTAGGTAAAAAGCTTTTAGCACATTTGAAATATCCTCTGGAGAGATAGTGGAGCAGTGATTCCAATCAGTCCGTTCATCCCTTTGTCTCTTCACTTGCAACCCTTCAGGTAGGGAACTACAACTCCCATTACCCACTCCCCCCCGGCCATTGACTGAAGCACCAGAGCTATCAACAAGGCCTTTTATTGGGGGAGGCTGTGAGGAAAATTACTGATGTTAATTCAGACGGGCTCCAAACACAGGAATTAATATATTCCCACCGCGGCTTCTCCCATCTAGTTTTTAAATATTGCATTTGTTTAAACGATTCTTTCAAATCCCGCTACTTAGAGAGTGAAAAGCAAAGCTCTGAGTTAATCCTGCAGACAACTGTTCCAATTACTGGGTATTCCTAAACTCCCAGCCATGTGCTAAAAGCATCCGATCCCCCCCGTCTAACGCATGGCGCGAGGTGCTAAACCCACTTAAGAGCCAAAGGATTTAGGAGCGTCGCCCGAGTTACCTGCAGACAATATAGCGAATCACGTTTGCGTGGCAGATGAAGATTTCGTAGCTGTCGTCCTCCTGCTTGATATCAGCTCTGTGAATGTAGTTTCGGAAGGCGGCCTCGATGCGAGCGCCATCTTCGTAATACTGCTAAAAGCAAAAAGTTTGGTGGTAGCGGCAGATAATTAAAGCCTGCGCAGATTTTTTTCCCCTCCCTCTTTTAATCGTCAGAATCAACGATCGGCTCTCCCCAACACATTAAAATCCAGAGGCCTCGATATTTAATATTCTTTGGATGGCTGGAATCAGCAGGAATTAAAAAGAACAGGCTGTATTAAGTCCTCGAAATCCAGTTTAAGATTCTGAGCCTTGCCCTTTTATCTAAATAGTGCTTCGGCTGTCCTAGAGCTCTCGCTTATATTACAGTATTCTGTAAAAGCTTTAAATGCCTACATCTATCAAATTACAGAAGAATAGACAAACTGCAAACACAGTAGAACAGTTTTGGATTTCCAAGTAATTTTATCAATGGCTGAACTTTTCTTTGATGCTCATGCATTATTCTCCTTTTGCCATTTGAACGAAAAACACCGGTTTTGCTTTAGCGTTGTCAGTTACCGTTTGTTTATTGTCACTAAACGAACGGCAAATGGAGCACTTTGCAAATCGACAACAAAATAGAGAGCAACCTGCTTATCAATCTGCATTTTTTTTTTTGCATTTTTCTCACGAGATTATGTGCATGCAGAGAGAAGCCAGCCTTAAACCCTAAAGTTACACCACAAAATGGACTAGAAGACCTTCAAGGTCCCTTCCAGCTCTATTCTATATATATATAAAAGAAAGCTCTACAATAAGATTCCTCTATTAAGCTTTTTAATCTGTAATTCTGCCCCCAAAACATAAGGTCTTTGAAATAAGGGCTCTGATAGCACGGGGTTGGACTAGAAGACCTCCAAGGCCCCTTCCAGCTTTGTCCTCCTATTCTAAAAGCTAAATGCTGGACTAGATTTTACCACAGCTTCAGGCTTCCAGTGAGAGCTGGGAGGGTTTGGTTCAATTGGGGCTCCTTCGCGCAGGAGGTCCGTGCTCAGCCTGGTCACCCCTGGGGAAGAGAGAAAAGAAGGTGTGGTGTGATTTATACACAGGCCAATGTACACAAGAGGATTTACAGGCCTTTTGGTCTTCGTATCTTTCCACGGACACCCACCCGCTTCCATAATAGATTTAGAACACAGATTTCCTAGAGATGTTTGCCGCCAGTGCTCTGACACAAGTCTTATTTTTGAAGTGAAAGAGGGCCATCACCAACCTTGGATAGATAGAAGTTAAATCTGTGCCAGCTTGTCAACTTTCTAAAATGCTCCATTCTTGCTTTGTAGCCTTCAAGGAAAGACTACCATAACTTCCAATCAATCAATCAATCGATCAATCCGTTTTTATTATAGTCACAGACTAGCATGGACTCCAAAATTCGTCCATCTTTTTTTTTTTTTTTTTTTCTTGTAAAATTTTTTTATTTTTTGTAAAATATACATCTTCCAATATACACAATACATTAACTTTAGCTTTCCCCCCATAATTCGTCCATCTTGTCACAGATCCTAAAGCCTGTTCCACGGCCTCTTTTCCTCCTATATTTTCAATATTAAAACCTTAACTCCCTATGAAACAGTGCTTTCAACCCTCCTAGATGCCTCCTTGCCGCAGGTTTTTGATTCTTTAAAAAATGGTTTGCAGTGTTTCTAGCACTGAAATGGACTTAGCTGCTTCCTGTATATTTTAATATTTTGTTTCCTTCTCCTGTTTGTCACCCCCAGGCATCTCTGCAGTTGGTATTATGTTTTCCTTTCAACCCAATTTTATCTTCCGGTAATCAGTCACAGTTTCTTCACAAATACTCCAGGAACAAGCAAAACCAAGACAACATTTCGATTTTCCAAGTCAATGTTGTTAACGAGTTGCAGTCGATGACACAATATTATCTCTTGTCTCTTAAATCAACAATTTAATCAGTGCCAATCTTAACTAAACGGACTACTGCTTCTTGTTTGCCTACCTATGAAAAGGCATCACGTGGTTCAAGATAATTTTGCATGATGCTCAGGGAATTGGCTTACGCCACTGCTGACTTGGGATTGCAAACTAGCCAAGATTAGAAGTAGGAACAAAAAAACAATATATGTGACTCAGGCATTATGTCCCAGAATGTTATCTTTCTCTGATACACACAAAGCATCTGTGTTGCAACTGGAAAAAGAGGCAAAAGGTCAGAATTTAATCTGACACAATGCATTCCAGAAGCTTGAGGAAATGTTAACGAACATAAAAGAATGAATATTGTAATATTTTTCTTTAAAGAACCTCTTAAGATCCCTGCTGGCTACAGACTTTGAATTGAACCCTTCGGATATAACAGCTCAAAGTACAAGCAAGTCAGACAGCTGGTCCTGCGGGCACGTGGTAAAACTACACAAATGTTGCTTACCACAAACTCTGTTCCAAGAAGACACTCACCAGGAAGATGTTTGCTAATAATGTTGGTTGTTTCCGTTGCTCTGGCCATTGAAGAATAGACAATTTTATCAAATTTCAGCCCCAGACTTGCGAGTCTCATTCCGGTCAGCTCAGCTTGCTCACGGCCTAAAAGGTACACTTATGTATAAATTCCTAATAAGGCACAGAGGTTGTTTTTTTTTGTTTCAGCACTGTTTTAAAATCAGAACTTGTTCCTTTTCCCACCATTCCTGTTTGCATTCTTCATGCATTCAGACAGAAATCTGCAAGTTGGTAAGCAATGAAAGCAGAACAGTTTTCTGAATAAGGTGGGTACTGAGGCCTTTGCCATTGGCTTGAAAAGAGATACCAGTTAATGGGTTAAGTACGGTTAAAAGAAGCAGAAGTCATTTAACTGAACGGTGATGAAGCAAATCAGTACAAATATATATATATATATCTACATTTAAGAAAGAATGTAAGGCTCTCCATCAATTACAGTTGTGGCCAAAATTGTGGAAACCTTTTGGGAAAAGCGTACAGTAGAATCTTTGGTTAAGATTCCACCCATTTTTCTTCTAATTTCTTTATAACTGTAGCCTTGCGCACTGAATAATACTATTTTACATCGCTTTCTGGGCGACCAGTCAACTCTTTGCACCGTTACTTTAATTTCATTACGTTTTACAAGCTCACTACATGAAAGAACACAAAAAAACCCCCAACCAACTTGATAGCTATCACATAACACACTGACAAATGTCCTCCTCTCAGCTTCAATACATGACATCGATAACTGAATCCTACTGTGATCTGATTGGCTCATGGTCAAAACAAGATGACACCTGATTAGCTCTCTAAACACTCACGCTCATTGGCTACCATCAGATGAAGGAAAGCTACCTGAGATCAACCTGAGCAAGTTGTGCTTCCTTTTTCTGGTTATTTGGCTATACCTTTTCATAGAATACAGTAGGGATAATTGAACAAACTATTTTGCATTACATTCGTGATTAAATTATCTTTCCATTGATACATAATTTTATGGTACCACTCCCCCCAAAAAAGTGGTGTTATTAGCCACCAAACCTCAAAAATACACTTTTCCCAAAAGGTTTCCACAATTTTGGCCACAACTGTATGCACCAAGCAAGCAGCCCCCCAGCAACCATAAATTGAATCTCCACCCACAAGCCCATGTACTTACCCAGCTTCGTTAAGATTCTGTCCTTATCCTGTTGCCCATCCAGATTGTACTGAGAATGGCGTATGAGGAATATATGCCGGGTAGCTTTTGTTTTATAGTGGGCTAAGCGAGAAGACGCCTCCTGTTCACCGGTCTCTTCGTTTTTCTTCTTCAGGTTCATGAGAGCCAAAGGTTCTCTCCTAAAAGCAGAAAATTCTTGCACTGAACACAGCAGACGCGCAAAGCAATGAGCTCAGCTCCAGTGGTGCACCTTTTTTTGAGAAAGCCAGCCTTAGACTTAGCAATTCAGACTGCCTTCGTGCCGTTTTTCACAGAGGTGCTTTTCTCTAAAAGACAGAAGAGCAATGGGGCCAGTAGAAGCTACAAGCAAGTCCTCATCTTGCAACAGTTCGTTCAGTGACCGTTAGCTGATAAACAAAGCGGTTCCATATATTCCAAAAGAGGATGAAACAACCGAAGTTTTGGGGAATTGTAAAGTCTGCTTAATTCATCCCCTCACTTACAATTACTAACAGAGACACTAAGACAGCAATTTACCTGCAATTTTTTATGCTACATGCTCGGCCAGTTTGTAGTTCAAGGCCAGGGGTCTTCAAACTTGGCCCTTTTATGACTTGTGGACTTCAACTCCCAGAATTCCTCAGCCAGGCACGCTGGCTGAGGAATTCTGGGAGTTGAAGTCCACAAGTCATAAAAGGGCCAGGTTTGAAGACACCTGCCTAGGCATTTCAACTCATTTCCTATCACTGGATTATTTTTGTTCCCCATTTAAGAGCAGACCCAGTTTTGGCGTTTCCTTCCTGCTTCTAGCCTTAATGATTTATTAAGCACAGCAGAAAAATAAAGGAGAGTCAGAGCGAGGCCTGGAGAGCTGCCAAAACAAAATGCATTCAGAAAAGGAGAGATATAAGCGGAAGCTCAAAGCTTGCTCATCACTTTGATGCGATGGGTGTTTATGGTCTTAATGCACTCTCAAGCAAGCGGATATTGTTTCACTTTCACAACAGTGGCCATTACGTTGAAAAATGATACACATCTGAATGTAAATGTTAACATTGAATCAATGGCAAGGTAAACAGACGGGCTAGTTATTAATATCAGCTTATGCCTTTCTGATTTGCAGAAGCAGTATTTTTTTTATGGAAATCTATCGATTCCTACTTTTAAAAAGAAAATTGGAACTGGTTTTTTTTTCAAAAAAGAAATGTGTAAATAGAAATACAAATATAAAGAAAGTGATACCACTGATTTAAAGGGAACCCCACTGGATTAAGTCAGGTCTTTTGCAAAGAGATTTAGGCTCTAGTCCTATTAACTAACTATGGTTAGTCACAGTAACATAGGATATAGAGTCATATCAACTAACTGTTTAGAAAAGCAGCTAGGGACACGAACAACATACAAGCAATGTCATCCATAAAAGAATTACTTGCCCTTAGCTAAACAAAACTGCCTGAGATGCTAAAAGTTCTACAAATCTGAAACCACAAATGAGTGCTCAGACATTCAAAATAAGCCTTTTTGCATGTTACAACAAGCCAAGGAACCCTGGCTTGGATTCAAGTAATTATTTATACAAGTTCTCTCTCTTTCCTATAGCAAAATCATTGTTGGACCTAAGCAGTTAGAAAGCATGCACGGGCGAGTTTAGTCCTTCCCAAAAACATTCTGATTTAGTTTATCGTTATGTATGAACCCGACCCAGTGTAGCCAAGCTGCAAAACTAAACGGACTCCGCATAAGCCGATTATGGGGGTTTTGCTTACCCGTACCTATACTGAGACCAGCAGTTCCAACCCATTATGAAATTAAATGTTAGGCAGGCTTTCGTTCAGATTTAGTGTTATTAATCTGGAAGGGATCAGGCAGAAATTAATGCTTAATTCTCTTTACTAAGAGAATTAGTAACTGCAGTATTCCGAAAAGCATAGGTATTATTTCATTTATAGCAGAAAAACAGAAGGCATTAGGCAATTACTCTGATGTCTGAAATTCCCAATAACTATGAAGTGGCTGTGTGTGTGTGTGTGTGTGTGTGTGTGTGTAAATATAATATGAACTGCCATAGATTATATATTTTCAAAGGTTCTCCTGAAGTGGTAAGGCTTAAAGCAATTGTTCAAAATCTGTTCAGTAGAAAGGCATTGCATGCTTAAGGATTGGTAACACTTGATATTTTTTTTACATGGATGATATGATTGCTGGATCTGTAATTTTGGTGTAAACCACCCTAAAATTTAAGACTCTGGTTCCAGTTCCTATGATATTAGAAGAACGCTAGCCAACAATTTTAACCTCCACTCAAGCATGGCTGTGCTCTGCAAAAAAAAAAAAAAAAGTCAACAAATCGGGGACGAAGTGACATCCACTAAACTTTATTCACTCTGTTTATCTTCAGCAACTCGTGCTGTGCTCATCCTTAAGACAAACAGCAGGACGTGGCAAGAGAAGCATTAGTTACTGACATTTTTGAATGTACATTCAGCCACCTTATTCAGGACCCCTCTGCAGAGTCTTCTTTTATCCCAGAGCACCAATTGAACAGACATTCACTTACAGGATTAGCACCCAGAACATCTGTTATGAGAAAGTATTTCTAATTGGGCAGGAAAGTTGCCCAAGTAGAGGGTTCAGCTTAAAAAGCTCTCAAAGACAAGCAGGGAAGCGAAGGAGAGGCTTTCTTAATCATTCAGGCTGTTTGGAATCTACCCTGCATCTTTGCCTTCTGGATGTTTGGGCTAGAACTCAGGTCTGCCCATTGCAGAGAGCAGGAAAGCACAGCAAGTCAGAATGGCAAGCCCAGGGTATGATTATGAGTCCTGACAACTTGCTTTACGTTGTCCAGCAGAAAGGTTGGTGTTTCTCAACGTTGGAAACTTTAAGAAGGCTGGACTTCGATTCCCAGAATCCCCCAGCCAGCATGCATCCACTTCAATTCCCCAAAATTCCCCCAAAACCGGCATTTTGAGAACACTCAAACTTCTCTTAAGGTGGCTGGAGAAACAACAGTGCAGGGGGCATTTCTACCTGAACAGGGACTGGCAGCCCTGCCCTGCCCACTCCCTCCAACAAGCCTGCCAGGGAGGCCAACTGAACATTGGACCGCAAGCACCCCAGATCCAGAACCTGGATTAGGGGAAAACCATTCAACATAGAACATCGATCCTCCTCCTCTTCCTCCCTCCTCCCCATCTTTCCTTTCTCCTCTCTCCTCCTCCTGCATCCTTCATTCCCTTCCTCCTCTCTCCTGCTCTTCCTCCTCCCACTCTCCTCTTCCTCCTCCTTCCTTCCTCCCTCCTCCTTCCTCCTCTCCTGCTCTTCCTCCTCCCCCTCCTCTTCCTCCTCCTTCCTCCCTCCTTTCTTCTCCTCCTCCTCCTTCCTTCCTCCTCCTCTCCTGCTCTTCCTCCCCCTCCTCTTCCTCCTCCTTCCTTCCTCCCTCCTTCCTTCTCCTCCTCCTCTCTCCTGCTCTTCCTTCTCCCCCTCCTCCCTCTCCTCTTCCTCCTCCTCCTTCCTTCCTCCTCCTCTCCTGCTCTTCCTCCTCCTTCCTCCCTCCCTCCTTCCTTCTCCTGCTCTTCCTCCTCCTCCTTCCTTCCTCCTCTCCTGCTCTTCCTCCCCCTCCTCTTCCTCCTCCTTCCTTCCTCCCTCCCTCCTCCTCTCTCCTGCTCTTCCTTCTCCCCCTCCTCCCTCTCCTCTTCCTCCTCCTCCTCCTTCCTTCCTCCTCAGCAAATGAGCAGAACTCCTAACACTTCAACCCCCGGAGGGCACCAGTGGCCCACCCCGTCTCCCACCTTCCCTGGGGCAGAAGAACAGAAATACAGAGCTGGAAGGGACCTGGGAGGTCTTCCAGTCCAGCCCCCTGGCTCAGGCAGGAGACCCTGTATACCAAAGTGGGGCCAGGCTTGAGGGGGTCCCAAGGGAAGTGGGGGGATCCGAGTGTCTGTGGGGGGAGGGGGTCCTGGGGGGATGAGTCTTGGGGGGGGAGTTCTGGGCGAGGGGGGCTGCTCACCGGTCCCAGTTGTTGTCCCAGAAGCCGCAGCCGTTGGCCTTCTCCAGCCAGGCGGGGGCGGCCGAGGCGGCGGTCGGCGACGGCAGCAGCAGCAGCCCCGGCGGCGGCGGTAGCGAGGCTGCGAGGGGCTCCGGGGCGTCCCCGCCGGCCTTCTCCGCCCTCTGCGGAGGCGGCGGCTGCTTCCCGAGCGCCACGGCGGAGAAGAGGACCGAGCCGCCCGCCAAGCCGCAGGCCGCGGCCGCCGAGACGGTGAAGAGCCGCCGGAACGCCATGGCGGCGGGCTGCCTGAGGGGAATCGCTTCCCGCCGCGGACGGGGCGCGGCGCGGGACAAAATGCCTCGATGGGCGCGCGGGATGGGCGGGGCCGGGGCGGCGAGGGGAGCCCACCATTGGGCGGCCTAAGGGAAGGGGGCAGGAGGAGGCGGGGACTGGCCGGTGGGCGGGGCCGAAGGAACCCCGAAGGGACGAGGCGGCTTCGAAAAGTATCTGCGGAGCCGAGGGGGCGGAGCCTCCTTGGAAGGAGAAGATCCCTCCGCCAAAGACTCGGTGAGCCGTCCCGCAATTCCTCCGCCTTAAAGGAGAAGGGACTATTTTTGAACGGGAGAAGCAGCTTCGCTTCCTCGAGTGTGATGGATTCCTGCACCCATCATCCACAGTCAAGGCCGGATAGGGAATGATGGGAGAGCGGTAGCCTAAGCCGGGAGGCACCACTTTGCTCCGTGGGTCATAAAAACTGCAAGAAGGCTCCCTTCCCACCCTAATGCGTTGGCCTTCCCCTTCCATGGTGCCTTGCCATGGGCCAGGCTGATGGGAGCTGTAGTCCTTTCTGTTTCTCTAAGGCTGTTTTCTCTTATGCCGGCGTTTCTCAATCTCAGCAACTTGAAGAGGGGGGGATTTCAACTCCCAGAATTCCCTAGCCGACATGGAGAATTCTGGGAATTGAAGTCCATGGATTATGTCTGGGGAATTCTGGGAGTTGAAGTCCACCCCTCTTAAAAGTTGCTGAGATTGAAAAACAGTGGCATAAACTCCCCTAATCCTTGGAATGAATGGAGAGAAGCAGGTTTTTTTTGGGGGGGGGGCAGCCCATCCAGAGAAGCATTAAATATTAGAATAATATTTAATTAATTGTGAATTGCTCCAGCAAAGTGGAGATCTGATTTCTAGTCTTCCCAAATGGTGTGGTTTTATATCTGCACAACCAAAATGTGGCCTGGATGCTGACAAGAGAACCTTCCAAATGTAATTTGATTTGAGCTTTTTTTGCAGCTGGTTTCCATCCAAACTGTCAAAAATCCACAATGACTTGACTGGCAGCAATGCTGATATTTTGGTACAAATGACAGGCAGTTCTGCCTTGCAGCAGCAGGCAGTGTAAGATTGGATTTAAAATAGAAACATTTAGCTGAGAGAGATAATTGTGTAAGAGCACCAATTTATGACATTCCTGTCCAAATATTTTCTTTTACACAATTAACTGGCACTGAGCAACCGAGACCATATTGTGTTTAGTTCACATTCTTCGGAGGGATTTCCTAACTTTCCATATTGTTCGGGGAAAGAAGTCCAGAAATTTAAGGCAACTGGAGATTTTATGAATGATTAAGTGTATTTTGTACCGTCCGTTGTGAGCACTTCGCAACAATTTTTTTCCACGTTTTTGCTCTCCATAAAAAAGTAGATCTAACCCTAAATTGGCAACGTCTTCAGAGATCCTTCTTTCAATCAAGTTCATTTTCATTTATGTTGAAATGGAAAATAGGATGATTATTCTCCAGTTATGTTTGATGGTTTTCCCATTCCATCTTCTTAATTTTTTCAGATCTTTAGGGACTGAGTCAAGATTTAGCTGAGGCTCAGTGAAAGTCTAGATCTTCTCCAAACTGAGATGGAGACTGGACTATCCCTGCTAAAATAACCCCATATATACTAGGCAGTACTATATGTACAATCAGATTGTCATAGCGCAAATGCCCTGGGCTCCTCTGGGGAAAATGAAATGGTAGCACATGCTCTTTTAAAGTGTAAATATTATGACCGAGCTGCATTCTCCATTAATTCAGTTCCTAATTACTTGGCAGTTCCAATCAATGTTATTTAGAAGCTTTTTTTAATGATACCCTTTTAATTGCTAAATGTTATATTTTGCCATAAGGCTACATTAGCCTTGCCAAGAGAAATATACCAAGTAATCCATTGTTAAGACTAATTCTCTTATATTTTGGGACTGTAATTGGCTGTTACAATCTCTGAATTGGTCTTGGAGTGTTCTATCTATCTATCTATCTATCTATCTATCTATCTATCTATCTATCTATCTATCTATCATCTATCATCTATCTATCTATCTCTATCATTTATATCTATCTTTCTCAATCTTTCTCATCTACCATTTATGTTTCTCATCAAAATATCATCTACCTACCTATCCTCTATCTATCTATCATCATCTATCTATCTATCTATCTATCTATCTATCTATCTATCTATCTATCTATCTATCTATCTATCTATCTCAATCACTTTCTCTCATCTACCATTTGTTTCTCATGTGTCTGTCTGTCTGTCTGTCTGTCTGTCTGTCTGTCTATCTATCTATCTATCTATCTATCTATCTATCCCTTCCTTACCTAGCCCCCAACTAATGATATTCTATACTTTTTTTAGTTTTCTTGTGTCTTTGATGCCCTTGTGGGGTTTTCAAGCATTCTACAGTATCAAAGTTCATGTGTTTTGTTTCATTTTCAGCACATCAAAATCCCACCACTTTATTCAAATTAAAAGGATCTTAACCATTTTTAAGAATCCAATGGGCAAGACGTTAAGGTGGATATCCATGAGCCACTGAGGACGCTAGATGTCTACATGAGTTATACAGAGGGCTGATTCAGCATCAGTCCATTGGTTTCTTCTGTCTAAGGACAACTGCCCACAACAAACCCTTCCTTCGTTCTCTTAAATGGGTTGAAATGAGAAGGATTGACAAGTTGGGTCATTCTAGGATACTAAATAAATCTGAATCGCTCCAGATTTGGACAGCTAGTTGTAGTGATGATGATGGTACATCCTTTTTTCCCAATATTTCAGAATTTCCCAATTCCCTGGGCATTCAAAACTGAACACACACACACACACTGTCTCCCCCCCACCCAGCAACGGTGAGATTCAGCAGCAAAAGAAGGAAACGTATAAAGGAAGCCACCTTGAAAGCCGGATTGAAAAATATATACATATGTATTGAGACTAAAGCGACAGAGATGAGAATTACAGACACAAGTTTCACGAAGCCTGCACAGATTACATTCCAAAGTTTTGAGATAAGGAGAACAGGTGAATACAGACTGTTAGGAGGTCTCTCCATCAACAAGGTCCTTGAACCGTGGTTTTAATAGCAACATCGCCCTTTCAGTCTTTAGGTTCTTTCTGTCCCTAATCCCAGGCTTGGGCCGTGCAGAGGCAGTCCACAACGTTGTGGCCCCTGTTCAGCTTTTGTCTGCAAGACTGTGATCCTCAACCGAGAGGGTCTTGCTTATAAGACCCCTCTCCCCCATTGTACAAATACGATGAGCAAATATTTACAAAACCTTGGGTACGCTTTTCTTATTTCTTTTTTCGTTTCTAGCACACCCACCTGGCTGCATATCAGGTTTTCAACATTAAAGCATACTTCTGCATAGTTTTGTCTGTGTGTTTGTTGCGTCTGTGTGTGTGTGTGTGTGTTTAAACACTGGAGGATATCTGCTCAGGGAACAACAAAAAAGATGACTTAGGAATTTGATAGCTCTGAAAAGATTTGCTGAACTTTACCAGCTGTTCCCACAAAGTATATATATGTATATATATATACATCCCCAAGAAATCCTCTGTGATCTATCCCTGTCGACTTCACAAGCCCTTTGTCTTTGATGCTTGATGTGTGTGTTTTTTTAACTGCACAGGGTAAAGTCTATTATTAAACCCAAGCAGAAATACAGCAGCATCTGGTTTTCTCCACTCTGCCCTCTGTTGCTTATTTCAAAGAAGTAAAATATTAAGGCTTCAAGTTAAGAGGGGGGAAAAAAAGGAAGAGGGAAAAAAAATCCTGAACCAAAACCACACACACACACACACACACACACACACACACAAGGATTGCAAACGGGTAAACCTGCAGTTTGATCAAAATAAAACAAGCAGACAAGTTAAAAGAAAGTAAATGTGGTTGAAGGATAAAGAAGTGGTCCTCCATTTTTCTAAAGCGAGCACGTCCCTGCAGTTCACAGCTTCAAGGTGAACCACGTTTGGGTGAGAAAGCTTTCAAGAGTTCAAGTTGAACTGTGTTGTCCCTCTGGGAAAACAACACAGAAATCTATGGCCATTGTCTTCTTTTGAGATATGGAGTCTGTGGTCTTGTCTACACACCAGACATTTCCTGCTGAGAACTAACAAGGCCCGGGTCTACTGTGGCGGAAGGTAGTCTGGATTCCCAGCAGGGAGGGGCCACATTCCAGAGAACTAAGAGACAGTGAAGTTTAGATAGTTTGATTGAGGAGAAGAGAGTTAAGATAATTTCTCCCCAGCAAAGTGTATCTACAACGATGCAAGTAGCTTCAGTCTATAGGTGAGGAACAGAAAAGAAACTGCTCAGAAGTAATTCCATACGTCTTTCTTGGTTCTTGGGACCTCTTTTCAAAAACTATCCAACATCAGCTCCATCCTGTCACTGGCAGTAACCATGAATATAAACCTTTGGGTTTATAGTCCAACACAAGAATTGCGATATCTCGAGTGAAAGAAATGTTGGTCAATCGCATCATTCAAAACACCAAACTAAACTTTGGATAAAAAATCTCTAACCTATATGGTGAGCAGAGCAACTTGTCGATCTGTATAAAAAAAAAAAAAAAGTCAGAGGGCTGGATGGACCTAAAATCCTTCATATTTTGGCAGATTCTCCCAACCCAGCTGCAAACACAAAATCTGAGCTAACATCTACAAGTGCTTTCTTCCTAGTCACCCACATGGGCTGGATATAAGCCCTAAAGGGAAGACATCTGTTGTTTCCAGGGTCTGCTAATTGGTCGGTGCCAACTACTTCAAAGATCTGAATAATTTACTACCATCTCAAGGCCATTTTGTCTATTTTAAATGCAGACTTCAAAGAAAAAGCGAAGAAGAAAAGCACAGCTCTCATAACACTATTAATGCAAGAGGTATCTTCTCCCCGCCCTCTCTACAATTTCCCTGAAATCTGTTTTAATCGCCTTGGAATGCCATCCCTGGAGTGGTGAGGTTATGACTTTGTTGGTTGTTTTTAATTGGGGAATTTGCAATGCGTGTTGGTTGGTTTTTACTCCACAGTAATTACAGATAGTCCTTGACGTATCACCACAACTGAGCCCAAAACTTTTGTTGTTAAATGAGACAGTTGTTAAGCAACTTTTACCCCATTTTACGACCTGCCTTTCAGCTGTTAAGTTAGCAACATGGGTGGTTATGTAAATCTGGCTTCTCCATTGATTTTGTTTACTAGAAGGTTACAAAAGCTGATCACATTGATCCCGGGACCGTCATAAATACGAGTCAGTTGCCAAGCATCTGAATTTTGATCACGTGACCATGGGGGTGCTGTAACGATTGTAAGTGTGAAAAAATGGTCATAAGTCATAAATGGTCATAAGTTTTTTTCAGAGCGGTTTTAACTTCAGACAGTCACTAAACAAACTGTTGTTAAGTCGAGGGCTGGCTGTATACACGTTTGAGGATGAAATGCAAAATAATCTATGCTAGAGAGTCAAAGCTGGTCAGGATCTATCGGAGAAAAACTTACTAGTTTTGTTTTCCTTGGCGTGGAGAAAAGAGACGTAATTCCCTCATCTGCTTCTCTTTCCAGAACAAACCGCAACTTGTGTCCAAGTGATTGTAACTACCACATTTGCACTAAGGGATCCGTTCCTTCCCTGCCCTCCTAGCTCTTCCATGCCACACACAAACACACACACACACACACACTCGCCAAATTTGGCAAAAAAAAAAAGGAAAGGGCAAAAAACAAACACAACCCCACAACGTTTTTTAACACCGTGATCTTTTGCAGCATTCAGCCTTAAGAGGCAGTCACCCAACTTTATAGATATATATAAAAAAGAATTATTTAAGGCCATTATGCTAAGTATCGGCATTCTAAATATGCGACTTCTATTTTCTGCTTGTTTCTTAACTGAAATATGAGATCGATTTACACCGAAGGGAAGAGGCAGGATGTGGAAGGGAAGACTTCCTAATTTTTGAGGAGAAATATTTAGAATTCTTGTAAACAATTTTACCGGAGCACTTTTCTTTAACAGATTCTCTTTCGGATCAACTCTTAAAAGTCTAGCGATCGGCGGTCTGGCTGTCTCCCTGGATATTGAGTTTGCCCATCTTCCAGCAGGCCACAAACGTGTCTCCTGCGGACGTGCGTTCAGCTGACCAACACACACAATCACACATGCGCACGCATACACACATGGACACACATCGCGAAATTCAACAGCTCAAAAAATACCTTGCGTCGAGAGTATACACACACGCTGCACCAGTGCAAGACAAAGTAACACCATTTCACAGCCCTCAGGAACAGGAGAGTCGGAAGGAGTATGGCTGTTTGAAAAATCATAAGTTACCTTCTCAATATTTTGTGTTTTTTTTTCCTTCAAAAGCAGGACAGGATTATTGGTGGTGCTTCAAAACCCATCTAGAATTGTCCAAGGGGGGGGGAATGGAAGTCCCTTATTTGTGCAACAGTTCTATGGCATGATGGGAGAACTCTTCATGGGCGCATTATAGTTTTCAGATGCTTCAGCAGATGGTAAGAAGATGGCTAGCAAATCGCCCCATTTCTTGACCCAAAGGAGGGTGTCTAAAAGACTGGACAAGACTCAGAGGTCTAGTGGTGTCCATCAATCTTCTTTTGCTAGGTTAGGGTTCTTTTCAGTGCATGGTTATGCCCAGTTTCCATATGCGCGTGAATTTCCCCACTCATCCTCACAGGAGGAAGATGTATGTCTGACCCAAAGCATGGTTGCACAAACCTGTTTCTCTTCTGCCATCCCTGAAATGAATTAAGAAGACCACCACAGAGAAGGAAACGGTTAAGGACCCAGAAGACTACAAATTAGATAGCACTTGATTGCCTCAAATGCAGCTCTTCCGAGTTTTGTATAGATCACGGATGGGCTGGAAAAAGAAAAACAGAAACTTGTTGGGTTCCATCATTTGTTCCTCATGAGTTCCATCACTTCTTCCTCATGAGTTCCATCACTTCTTCCTCATGAGTTCCATCACTTCTTCCTCACGAGTTCCATCACTTCTTCCTCATGAGTTCCATCACTTCTTCCTCATGAGTTCCATCACTTCTTCCTCACGAGTTCCATCACTTCTTCCTCATGAGTTCCATCACTTCTTCCTCAGGAGTTCCACCACTTCTTCCTCATGAGTTCCATCACTTCTTCCTCATGAGTTCCATCACTTCTTCCTCATGAGTTCCATCACTTCTTCTTCACGAGTTCCATCACTTCTTCCTCATGAGTTCCATCATTTCTTCCTCATGAGTTCCATCACTTCTTCCTCATGAGTTCCATCACTTCTTCTTCATGAGTTCCACCACTTCTTCCTCACGAGTTGCCGTCACTTCTTCATCTTGGCCTTCAACCAGCCTGGAGACTTGAAGCAGGGGTGGAAGAGAAAGCAACAAGGCCTCAGGACAAGGATGGGATGGACAAAGACAAATGCACAATGGTTTTTACCGTTGTTTGACACAGCCGGCGTTGTCAGTTGTGGACGGGTCAGTTTGTCCAGGAAGTACCCAATGAGCTGTGCCGAGGGCATCATCCTTTGAAGAATAAGACCACAGCTGGCCTTAGCCGGCAAAGGGGGACCTGTGTGTGCCTTTTAAGAATGGTTGAAAAAAAATAATAATACGTCCAGCCATGAAGTCATGTACAGGGCAGGCACCACCAGTTGGTTTCCTCCTTCTGTTCCTGTTGGATCTTCACAGTGTAAGTAGCTCCACAGATGAATTTGCAGGGATTTCTCCTTTTCCCATACTCCTACTCATCGTCTTCTTCTTTTTGTTTACACTGAAATCTCATAGGTTGTTCCGCCCACCCCAGAGACTTTCTTAACGTTTGAGTGTCTCGCTGGACTCAAGGGAGGACCTTGGGCACTAGGCGTGGAGCCGATTCGACCCTCAGCTCTGGAAAGACCCTTCGGCTGTCCATTGATTTTACTGTGAGGGGTCTTCAGCGGGATGTCCTCTCTGTGGCCAGGAGAAAGAGAAGGTCAAAAGTTAGGAGACAGAAGAATAACAAGGAATCTTATATCGGCAGTTCTCGACTTGCAACCCCAATGGAAAATGGAATTTCCATTAAGTGGATCACACCCAGTTTTATGACCCCTTTTTTCCGCTTTGGTCGTTCAGCAAATCACTGGCAGTTGTTAACAACATGGTTGTTAAGCTAATCGGGCCTCCTCTGCTGATTTTGCCCGTCGGGAGCCAGCTGTGAAGGTGGCAAGGGACGAGCACGTAACCTTGGGATGCTACTTGCAACCATAGTAAATACGTGCTGGTTGCAAAGTGCCTGGATTCTGATCACGGGACCGTGGGGATGCTACCGCGGTTGTAAATGGTTGTTAAGTCTCTTTTTTTCCAGTGCCACTGTAAGTTCAAATGGTCCCTAAATGAATGTTTGTTAAGTTGAGGACTTACCTGTATGGAGTGCAGAAAACTCCAGACGGACTGGGGCAAAAGACTGAAATTAGGAGACGCGTCCACATGTTCGATCAAGACTGCAGGAGCAGAAATGAAAAGACCCTCCTCCCTTTCACACTTCGGGGTCAATCCAGACGGCGTCCCCCTCATGCACCACAATATAATTTAGTCCTCAGCTTACGGCCACAACTGAGCCCAAAATGGATGTGGCTAATTGAGAAATTTGTTCAGTGAGTTTTGCCGCCGTTTTTACGGCTTTTTCTGGCCGCATTGATTAAGTGGATTGCTCCAATTGTTAGTCACACAATTGTGTGACTAACAATTGTGGCTTCCCCACGGACTTTGCTGGTCAGAAGGTCGCAAAAGTTGATCACATGACACACACCCCAGGGACACCGCAACCGTCATAGGTACATGCCAGTTGCCAAGCATTTGAATTTTGATCGTGTGACCACGGGCGAGGCTGCAACTGTCAAAATATGAACTGGTTGTCAAGCATCCGAATGTAAATCACGGGACCGCGGGGATGTTGCAACGGTCGTAAGTGTGAAAAGTGGTCATAACTCACTTTTTTCAGTGCCGTTGTAACTTGGAACGGTCACTAAATGAACTGTTGTAAGCCGAGGACTATCTGTACTTCCTGGTTATACATAACAGTGGTGGATATAATAACCTAGAGATGGGATGATTCTCCCTTTTGCAGAAGACCTTCAAACTGAGGCTGGAAAGCTATCATTCAACAATCTTTTAATTTGGATTTCTGCATTAAGCAGACAGTCGGGTTTAATGGAATAAAGGATCCCCTAAATTGTTAGAATCTGATACCGACAGAAGAGAATATTTGGAGCTCAAGGTTGAACTTGGAGTTCTCTAAGCTTGGATGTCTTCTTGCAGATGTTTCATGACCCAAAGAGGTAACAGCAGTAGTTCTCTATCACTCCTTACTTACAGAAGTGATAGAGCACTGATGATGTTACCTAGTGGGGTCATGAAACGTCTGCAAGAAGGCACCCAAGATCAGAGGGCACCAAGGACCCCACAGTCTTCTTCCTCCTCCTCCCCTTCCTCCTCTCTGCACACCCCCCTTCCTTCTAGCACTGATGATGCTACCTAGTTGGGTCATGAAACGTCTGCAAGAAAACCACCCAGCTCAGAGAGCACCAAGGACCCCCCAATGCTAGAATCTACTCTTCAATTTAAGAAATATTGTGAAGTACGTACTAATTAAACAACCCATTTTACATCCTCATTGGATGTTAGTGCTGAAATCTGGAGCTTGATACTTACGTCTAGTAGCCAGCCTGAAGTTATTTTATGTTTTCTAGTATGTTACTCTTAAATATTGGATGAGTCCAGGGAATTACATTCTATCTCTGAGTAACAAACTAGCCTATAATCTAGTCTTGGTTTAACTCTAATTTAATAAGGTAATTTAATAAGCACATGTATAGCTTTTTGAGACCGTCTCCCATTGGCTGAAAACCATCCAGAAATATTAAAGTACTTGAACTCTGCACCCCGTCTCCCCACACACAACTCAGCCGTGCTAAAATTCTCCGTACCTCGCAGTTCCTACGGATTGGGCTTCGGTTAGATCCACCGTGTTAAGAAAGGAGACCGATTTGGGAGCCCCGTACGAAGGAGATCTGTGGATCCCGCTTGGAGATGAAGGAACCTGGTGGCTTGGCGACTTGTAGGAGCCGTTACTCATCCTGCCCTGCAGTGCCTGATGGGCTTGGATGTTGTTATTGGCTAGGTCTGCTTGGAGAGAAGGTGTGGAAGTCCTTGACACTCGGGTCATGGCGCTGGAGAGGGAAGAAACAGACGTCTGCAAGGCTGGGTTCCGGGTGCTAAAGCTGCTGCTCGGGATCAGATTGTCTCTGGAGCCGTATCTCAGGATTAAGCTACGGGGGTCGTCCGACAGCAGGCTGACTTGCTGAAGGCTGTAAGAACTCGGGGTGTCATACACCCCTGAATCGGCAAACACGGAGTCTGGGTGAGAATGAAGGAGCTTTTCTCTCTCCTCCATCTCCTTCCTTTCTTGGATGGACGCCATAATGGTTTTTGACAGGTTGTCGTAGCGGACTGGAGAGGGGTCCCGTGGATGCGGGGCTGGCCCACTCTGCCCGGGGCTAAAGGCCTGGGGAGACGGGCGCTGGAGTTCCCTGCCCCGCAGATGGCACATTTTGGCAGACAAATAGGGCGAGTGGTATCCGACGGAGCCCACCGCGGCGTGCGCGATGCACCGCTTCCCGGAAGGGGAAATGGGATTGAGCAAACTGTCGTAGGATAAGCTCCCGTTCCTGTTGGAGAGAGAATTGGGGGCGAAGACGCTCTTGTAGGGGGTTGAGGTCGCCCCTTCGGACTTCATGGGATGGAGGGGCAGTTTGTCGGTGCCTCTCCGGACCCCCGTTTTCAGGCTGAGGGATCTCGAGTTGGCAGCGAAAGAATCCGCTTGGAGTGGAGAAGACTGGTAGGTTTTGTGAAGGGAACTCTTCCGATAGTTGGGGAGCTCCATGCTGGGCTCAGATTGATAATCCAGGCTGCTGTCGTTGTCATCGGCCAGGGAGCTTTGCCTGAGACCATCCTGGATGGAGATCTGGGAGAAGAAAGGGTTAGACTAGACGGAGCTGCTCCCAGCCCTCCGGGGTCAACCATTCGGGAAGCATGGCCAGATGGGCAAATTCGACTTTATTATAAGGCTACCGTAAAAAGAATCTTGCAAGTCTTAAGTTACAAATCTCCCACTGTCTCTTTTTCAGCCTGATAAGTTAGGGATGATCCTTTCCGAGTTTCTTTCTTTACCCCTTATGTAGTTGCAGGCTGTGTCGTCTCTTATCTGATTATTCCTTAGGCAACCTATCTTCTCCTGTATTCTCAGATCATTCCCACATACCACTACATCAGTGGAAGCAACTTGTTTCTCTCTCTCTGTGTCTCTCTGTCTCTCATCTCTCTCTCTCGCGCACGCTCTTTCTCCTTCTTTCTCTTTCTATCTGTCTCTGTCTCACTCTCTCTATCTCTTTCTGTCTCTCTCTGTCTCTCATCTCTCTCTCGTTCTCTCTCTTTCTCCTTTCTCTCTCTTTCTGTCTCACTCTCTCTTTCTCTTTCTCTGTCTCTCATCTCTCTCTCTTTCTCCTTTCTTTCTTTCTGTCTGTCTCTGTCTCACTCTATCTCTCTCTTTCTCTTTCTGTCTCTTTCTCTCTGTCTCTCATCTCTCTCTCTTTCTCCTTCTTTCTCTTTCTGTCTGTCTCTGTCTCTCTATCTCTCTTTCTGTCTCTTTCTGTCTCTCATCTCTCTCTTTCTGTCTCATCTCTCTCTCTCTTTCTCCTTTCTCTTTCTGTCTGTCTGTCTCACTCTATCTCTCTCTTTCTGTCTTTCTGTCTCTCTCTCTCTCTCTTTCTCCTTCTCTCTCTTTCTGTCTCTGTCTCACTGTATCTTTCTCTTTCTGTCTCTTTCTCTCTGTCTCTCATCTCTCTCTTTCTCTCTCTCTCTTTCTCTTTCTGTCTCTGTCTCACTTTTTCTCTCTGTCTCTCATATCTCTCTCTTTCTTTGTCTCTCTTTCTCCTTTCTCTCTCTCTCTGTCTCACTCTCTCTGTCTTTCATCTTTCTCTCTCTGTGTGTCTCTGTCTTTCTCCTTCTCTCTCTCTCTCTCTGTCTCAATCTCTCTATCTCTCTCTCTCTTTCTCTCTCTTTCTCTCTGTCTCTCTCTCTTTGTCTATCTGTCTCTCTCTGAGCCAAGCCACAAGTGCCAGGAAAGAGATTAATGAGCCTTTACACAGCCTTCTTAAAATGGCTTTTTCATTGGTGCTGTGGCCTCATTGTTCAAAATGACAAAGAACGATGGTTAAAGGCTTGCTTCTGGAGAGGAAAAGCAGTAATAACATAATGTAACGTAACGTAACATAACACAACACAACACAACATCCCTTTCAGACACATTATGTAAAGGCCTAGTTGAGAAACGCGGTTTGATAGGTTAGCGTTCCACTGAGTTTTTATTTTGACCCCAGGAAGAGGCAATTACACAGAAAACAGAAAACATTTCAACTTGGCTTGAAGTTGGCTTTCTGTTTCATTTGGTCAAACCCGGGATTCAACCTGCAGCCATGCCATCTTACCTGCTCAGATGTTCCGCGATAGAGAACTTTCGAGTTGTTGCTGAAAGCAGGGCGGTATTTATACATGGCAGGCGTGGGAGGGCTGATCAGTTTGGGAGAAAGGCTGCTCTCTGGAAAACAAAAGGGAAAACAAGCCATGGCTTGCGGCGAGCCCAAACCAGGATTGAATTTCGCATAACCCATAATATAGTTTGCTTGCTTATGGCTTGGCTGTGTAAACCCAGCTCCCGAATTTTTCAAATTTTAGCTGATGGCTTAGCCTGAGGGTGTTATATGGATCCAGTCCATGGTGGTTTAGTCAGTAAACCATAGTTAAACAAACTATGGCTTATTTTTTATGAATCTAACAGTTTCTGCATCACGGGCTCAACCAGTCGTGAATTTTTCTCGAGAAAGGAAGTTTTAAAAAAGAGAAACTCACACCTTCGCCTGATTTGAAAAGAAAAACAGGGAAATTCATACATTCACTTGATTTTAAAAAAGAAAATATCAAATCTTGTACCTTCAGTGCTTCCCAGTTCACTGTATTTACTGGAATCTCCTTTGGGTGGAAGCGGAGGCTGTATATCCATGGTTTTTTCATCCAGCCCTTCTAGGCTAATTTTAGACTGAAAACAATCATGAAACAAGGTTAAGTCTCTACAGGCTGTTCAGGATAACAGTGATCTTCACCCGTTGTGTTAAACAGTGGCATTGTTTGTTTAGTTTGGGTTTGGCCAGGGTATGAAAACAGCCACTGTGTTTTGCTCATTCTAGTTTATGGCTTAATATGTTGCCTGAACCCCGTCCAGTTGAGGCTTGCTCAGCAAACTATGGTTAAACAAATCTTTGCTTAATGCAGTCTAAGAAGCTCTGCTAGGAGCCAGTTTGATCCAGTGGGTAAGGCATCAGGCTAGAAACCAGAGCATGAGTTCTAATCCTGCCTTAGTGATGAAAGTCAGCTGGGTGACTTTGAGCCAATCATCAGGAGACTGGGAGTTCTAGTCCCGCCTTAGGCATGAAAGCCAGCTGGGTGACTTTGAGCCAATCACCAGGAGACTGGGAGTTCTAGTCCCTCTTGAGCCATGAAAGCCAGCTGGGTGACTTTGAGCCAATCACCAGGAGACTGGGAGTTCTAGTCCCGCCTTAGGCATGAAAGCCAGCTGGGTGACCTTGGCCCTCTCTCTCAGCCCACCTGACCTCACAGGGTTGTTGTTGAGGGGAACATAGGAGGAGGAAGGAGTATTATGTGTGTTCATCACCTTGAGTTATTTATAAAAACAATAAAGATGGGTTACAAACAATCAAATACAAATGCAGACATAAACCTGGCCCCTAGAATTTTTGCTTTGCAGCGATTGAAAACTGAAATAAATGACTAACTTTGATTTCAGCCTGGATGGGAATGGATTCACCTATCACACTAGGCCATAACTTAGCTTGTTTGGCTTTGGCTCAATGTATTGCACAAACCTGGCTAGTCACAAGTCATTTAACCCCTTAGGGCTTAATAAGCATGCTTCATGAATTCAGCCAAATGTAGGCAGATTTTTATGGAAATCTTTCGCCAGGAAAATATGGAAACCAGATCTCTATATGGGTGGATCCCATTTAGAGGAAAGCTCTTGAGCAATGCGTCACCTTGCTGTGTATAAGATTGGCTTGAACACCGTTGTCGCTGATTTTGACGGTGATCTGTCGCTCCTTTAGATCCGGCCTCAGGAACGGTGGCTTCACGCTTAGCATCTCCTTCTTCTTGGGATCCACAATGTACCTGCAAGATCACGGGATCTTGAAACTTGTATGCTTTTTATTAAGAGATACAACCGATGAAAAACAGCAGACCATCCATGGTGAATATCTACAAATGGCTTACATAAAGGAACGGGCGCTTAATGAGTGACTAAGAGAGGAAGTTAGGAGTGCTTCTAAAGAAATAAAACAAAAGCACGTAGCCGTAAAATGGATAATTGGCAAGGACGGACAATCTGAAGGAATGCCATTTTGGTGTGAAAGGCCAGCAACAAAGGCTTCGTGGGTGATGAAGCCACGTGTTGCCAGGATAGTACGTTAACACATCAAGGTGTCCAAGGCAGAGGTGAACACCTGCATCTCTAATTTGATTCTGCTTGCACAGATTCAAAATAGAATCGATAAACCCGTGAAGACTAGCTTGTTCAGCCCCCAAGCTCTCACACCCACAAAAGGGACAGGCAACCCAGCACTGGTTAAGGATCAACCTTCTGTGTTTCTCCTTACATCTTACCTAGGGCCCAGGGGGCTGCAGAGGACATGTTCCACATTCCCACAGCACCCTTGCGTAAAAGGATTGACTCCTCCACGGAACTTACCCGTCACCTGGAATTAAAACAAAGAGGGCAGAATTTGAAAAAGGAAGGGAAGCAACCGTTAGCCTGAGAAAGACCTTGGGAGACGGAGGGAGGACTTTCTGCCTGGAGAACAGTCAGATAAAAGGCAGCAGAGCCTACAGCTGGACACTGGATGGGGCAGGAGATTGAGAAGGGACCCTCCATAGTTTCTTCGGCTGTAAAAGAGAATGGGTGTGTGTGTGGGAACAGGACTGTACAGGTAGCCCTGGACTCCTGACCACAATTGAGTCCCAATTTTTTGTTGTTAAGCAAGACAGTTGTTAAGTGAGCTTTGCCCTCTTTCTGGCCACACCTGTCAAGGGCTTCACTGCCATTGTTCAGTTAGTAACACGGTTGTTAAGTGAATTTGGCTTCCCCCATGGAATTCACTGGTCAGAAGGTCGCTAAAGGGGATTGCACGACCCCGGGACACCGCAACCGTCATAAATATGAGCCAGTTGGCCAAGCCTCTGGGTTTTGATCAAGTGATGCTGCCACGGTTCTAATTGTGAAAAACAGTCCAAAGCCACTTTTTTCAGTGCCGTTGTAATTTCGAACAGTCACTAAACGAACGGTTGTACGCCGAGGGACTGCCTGCGCTTTCAGATTGGCAAGATTCTGCCAATTAGCTTTACAATAAAGTAGAATTAGCTGATCTGATTGTATTTCCTCTCCGGTCCACCTGGTAAGGCTGACACTCACCTGCTATGCTTTATTGTTGTTGTTGTTGTTGTTGTTGTTGTTATTATTATTATTATTATTATTATTATTATTATTCATTACACAGTCAGCTAGATAATCAGACTCGGTCTGGCATTTTTTGTCTACCTATCCAGTCTTTGCCAAGGACCTGGGATAGGCAGGTGTGGATGTTTGACGGTGTTACTGATATCATTACAGGATGGAAGCTGTCCCAGTAAAGCCGCCTTTTGCAATTGACTTATTATTATTATTATTATTATTATTATTATTATTATTATTATTATTCGCACAGTCAGCCAGATGTTCAGACTAGATTTGGAATTTTTGTCTACCTATCGAGTCCTTCCCAAGGACCTGGGATAGGCAGATGTGGATGTTTGATGGTATTACAGATGGAAGCAGTTCCTAGTAAGGCCGCCTTTTGCAATTGACTAATGGCGAATTTGTCAATGCCGATGATGGTGTTCAAGTGGTGCTCCAGCTGTTTTGGGATTACACCCAAGGCGCCTTATTACTATTGGTACTACCCTTGCTTGCTTTTGCCACAGTCGTTCTGCTTCTATTTGTAGGTCTTTGTATTTTGTTATCTTCTCCAGTTATTATGATTATTATTATGATTATTATTATGATTATTATTATGATTATTATTATGATTATTATTATGATTATTCACACAATTAGCCAGATGTTCAGACTGGGTTTGGTATTTTTGTCTACCTATCCAATCCTTGCCAAGGACCTGGGACAGGCAGATGTGGATGTTTGACGGTGTTACTGATATCATTACAGGATGGAAGCTGTTCTCAGTAAAGCCCCCTTTTGCAATTGACGTTTTATTTTTATTTTTATTTTTATTATTGTTGTCGTCATCATCGGCTGCTCTGATGGTGCAGGGAATAACCTGAACAAATGATCCCAGAAGCAGAGAAAGAAGACAGATCGGAAGCCACCTTACCTGCTCGTTGGTCGTGCGTCCTCGTGCCACCAAAACAATGTGGAAGGCAGTCAGACCAATCACTGGGATGAAGAAAAGCCCAGCGATACACATGACTGTCATCCTGAATGCTGAAGTTAAGGAAATCCTGCAGGTTATTGTGCCACGGGCACTGAAGCATGCTAGAAAGAATCACTTTCGGGTGGGCCTTGACCGGTCTGGTGGGACGGAGGCAACCGGTTGAACCCGAGAGGACCCCCACGGGGAGGATACGTAACGGCGGTGTGGGCCACGCCCACTTTTTCAGCATGGTGTAAGACATAGATAAGCCCGAAGGTGAACACGCCAACCATGTGGGCACTTAAAGACAGCAAGAAAAGGAAAAAATAGCGGTAGTTGCGTCGTCCGATACAGTTATTAACCCAAGGGCAGTGGTGATCAAAATCCTGGGGAAACAATAGGAGAGAGAGTGTGATAATGCAAGCATAACTTGGCGTACACACAGGCATTAGCTCAGGAATAACGGGAACCATGATAATAATAAAAATCACAACAACACTATCAACCCATCAGGCCCCAAGAATCAAGAAAGATACATCGAGTTACTCTGAGCAATGTCAGATAGATAGATAGATAGATTAGATAGATAGATAGATAGATAGATAGATAGATAGATAGATAGATAGATAGATAGATAGATAGATAGATAGAGATAGTCAGATAGATAGAGATAGAGATAGATAGATAAAGAGATATAGACAGATTAGATAGATAGATAGATAGATAGATAGATAGATAGATAGATAGATAGATAGATAGATAGGTAGGTAGGTAGGTAGATAGATAGGTAGATAGGTAGATAGGTAGATAGGTAGATAGGTAGATAGGTAGATAGGTAGATATAGACAGACAGACAGACAGACAGACAGACAGACAGACAGACAAAGACAGATAACCTTTATTGTCATTTTTTACTGGGGGCACACAGTAATTTCATTAAAAATGAAATTCTGTTGCCTGCTCGCAAAGTGTACACATACATAGCACACATATAAACCGGCTACGTACAACATATGTATAAACCTACACCATTACATATAAATACATATAAATATGCCCTTCAAAAAAGTTTAAATCAGAGCTAATTAATTCCCCCCCCCCTCCTTTTTTCTTTCCCCTGCCTTCAGTTTCCCAATCCCCTTACTTCCCAGTGGTGGTTATGTATGTATGTGTGAGAGAGAGTGAGTGAGTGAGAGAGCGAGAGAGAGAGCACACATTTAAGGGGATATATGTGTGACAAAGAGGATTTCCTGGCAATAAACTCACTGCTCAATAAAACACTGCCGCCATGACATAAAATCCTATTGTCTTCTCAGCCAATAAATTCTCCTCCGCGCTAGCCTTCACCCCAGCCGTCCCGCTAATGAAGAGGCCTGCGTTTTACGTTCTGCTCTGGCTGAGTCCTTTTTAATGAATTTCTCTGTCCAGAGTTAATTCTCGTCTCCTTTTTTAACTGCACAACTGACTACGACGTCAGAAAACGGTTTTAAAAGACTTTGTTCTTCGCCTCGCCTGGGGAAAGGGACTTGGGAGGTGCCAGATGTAGAAAAAGGAAAGAAGTATCTCGCTTAAGAATAAGGTTGTCTGTGCATCTGCAACCAGGATAATTGTGGCATGGTTGCTCGTATANTAGGAGCCAGTTTGATCCAGTGGGTAAGGCATCAGGCTAGAAACCAGAGCATGAGTTCTAATCCTGCCTTAGTGATGAAAGTCAGCTGGGTGACTTTGAGCCAATCATCAGGAGACTGGGAGTTCTAGTCCCGCCTTAGGCATGAAAGCCAGCTGGGTGACTTTGAGCCAATCACCAGGAGACTGGGAGTTCTAGTCCCACTTTAGCCATGAAAGCCAGCTGGGTGACTTTGAGCCAATCACCAGGAGACTGGGAGTTCTAGTCCCGCCTTAGGCATGAAAGCCAGCTGGGTGACCTTGGCCCTCTCTCTCAGCCCACCTGACCTCACAGGGTTGTTGTTGAGGGGAACATAGGAGGAGGAAGGAGTATTATGTGTGTTCATCACCTTGAGTTATTTATAAAAACAATAAAGGTGGGATACAAACAATCAAATACAAATGCAGACATAAACCTGGCCCCTAGAATTTTTGCTTTGCAGCGATTGAAAACTGAAATAAATGACTAACTTTGATTTCAGCCTGGATGGGAATGGATTCACCTATCACACTAGGCCATAACTTAGCTTGTTTGGCTTTGGCTCAATGTATTGCACAAACCCGGCTAGTCACAAGTCATTTAACCCCTTAGGGCTTAAAAAGCATGCTTCATGAATTCAGCCAAATGTAGGCAGATTTTTATGGAAATCTTTCGCCAGGAAAATATGGAAACCAGATCTCTATATGGGTGGATCCCATTTAGAGGAAAGCTCTTGAGCAATGCGTCACCTTGCTGTGTATAAGGTTGGCTTGAACACCGTTGTCGCTGATTTTGACGGTGATCTGTCGCTCCTTTAGATCCGGCCTCAGGAACGGTGGCTTCACGCTTACCATCTCCTTCTTCTTGGGATCCACAATGTACCTGCAAGATCACGGGATCTTGAAACTTGTATGCTTTTCATTAAAAGAGATACAACCGATGAAAAACAGCAGACCATCCGTGGTGAATGTCTACAAATGGCTTACATAAAGGAACGGGCGCTTAATGAGCGACTAAGAGAGGAGATTAGGAGTGCTTCTAAAGAAATAAAACAAAAGCACGTAGCCGTAAAATGGATAATCGGCAAGGACGGACAATCTGAAGGAATGCCATTTTGGTGTGAAAGGTCAGCAACAAAGGCTTCGTGGGTGATGAAGCCACGTGTTGCCAGGATAGTACGTTAACACATCAAGGTGTCCAAGGCAGAGGTGAACACCTGCATCTCTAATTTGATTCTGCTTGCACAGATTCAAAATAGAATCGATAAACCCGTGAAGACTAGCTTGTTCAGCCCCCAAGCTCTCACACCCACAAAAGGGACAGGCAACCCAGCACTGGTTAAGGATCAACCTTCTGTGTTTCTCCTTACATCTTACCTAGGGCCCAGGGGGCTGCAGAGGACATGTTCCACATTCCCACAGCACCCTTGCGTAAAAGGATTGACTCCTCCACGGAACTTACCCGTCACCTGGAATTAAAACAAGGAGGGCAGTTTTTGAAAAAGGAAGGGAAGCAACCGTTAGCCTGAGAAAGACCTTGGGAGACGGAGGGAGGACTTGCTGCCTGGAGAACAGTCAGATAAAAGGCAGCAGAGCCCACAGCTGGACACTGGATGGGGCAGGAGATTGAGAAGGGACCCCCTCTAGTTTCTTCGGCTGTAAAAGAGAATGGGGGTGGGGGGTGGGAACAGGACTGTACAGGTAGCCCTGGACTCCTGACCACAATTGAGCCCCAATTTTTTGTTGTTAAGCAAGACAGTTGTTAAGTGAGCTTTGTCCCCTTTCTGGTCACACCTATCAAGGGCTTCACTGCCATTGTTCAGTTAGTAACACGGTTGTTAAGTGAATTTGGCTTCCCCCATGGAATTCACTGGTCAGAAGGTCGCTAAAGGGGATTGCACGACCCCGGGACACCGCAACCGTCATAAATATGAGCCAGTTGGCCAACTTCTGGGTTTTGATCACGTGATGCTGCCATGGTTCTAATTGTGAAAAACAGTCCGAAGCCACTTTTTTCAGTGCCGTTGTAATTTCGAACAGTCACTAAACGAACGGTTGTACGCCGAGGGACTGCCTGCGCTTGCAGATTGGCAAGATTCTGCCAATTAGCTTTACAATAAAGTAGAATTAGGTGATCTGATTGCATTTCCTCTCTGGTCCACCTGGTAAGGCTGACACTCGCCTGCTATGCTTTATTATTATTATTATTATTATTATTATTATTATTATTATTATTATCATCATCATCATCATCATCATCATCATCATCATCATCATCATCATCATCATTATTATTCATCACACAGTCAGCTAGATGATCAGACTCGGTCTGGCAATTTTTGTTACCTATCCAGTCCTTGCCAAGGACCTGGGATAGGCAGGTGTGGATGTTTGACGGTGTTACTGATATCATTACAGGATGGAAGTAGTTCCCAGTAAAGCCGCCTTTTGCAACTGACATATTATTATTATTATTATTATTATTATTATTATTATTATTATTATTATTATTATTATTATTATTATTATTATTATTATTATTATTATTATTCATCGCACAGTCAGCCAGATGTTCAGACTGGATTTGGAATTTTTGTCTACCTATTGAGTCCTTTCCAAGGACCAGGATAGGCAGATGTGGATGTTTGATGGTGTTACAGATCCTGTCGCAGGATGGAAGCTGTTCCTAGTAAGGCCGCCTTTTGCAATTGACTCATGGCGAATTTGTCAATGCCGATGATGGTGTTCAAGTGGTCCTGCAGTTGTTTTGGGATTGCACCCAAGGCACCCATTACTATTGGTACTACCCTTGCTTGCCTTTCCCACAGCCGTTCTATTTCTATTTGTAGGTGTTTGTACTTTGTTATCTTCTCCAGTTTTATTATTATTATTATTACTACTACTACTATTATTATTATTATTCGCAGAGTCAGCCAGATGTTCAGACTGGGTTTGGTATTTTTGTCTACCTATCCAATCCTTGCCAAGGACCTGGGATAGGCAGGTGTGGATGTTTGACGGTGTTACTGATATCATTACAGGATGGAAGCTGTTCCCAGTAAAGCCGCCTTTTGCAATTGACATTTTATTTTTATTTTTATTATTGTTGTCATCGTCATCGGCTGCTCTGATGGTGCAGGGAAGAACTTGAACAAGTGATCCCAGAAGCAGAGAAAGAGGACAGATCAGAAGCCACCTTACCTGCTCGTTGGTCGTGCGTCCTCGTGCCACCAAAACAATGTGGAAGGCAGTCAGACCAATCACTGGGATGAAGAAAAGCCCAGCGATACACATGACTGTCATCCTGAATGCTGAAGTTAAGGAAATCCTGCAGGTTATTGTGCCACGGGCACTGAAACATGCTAGAAAGAATCACTTTCGGGTGGGTCTTGACCGGTCTGGTGGGACGGAGGCAACCGGTTGAACCCGAGAGGACCCCCACGGGGAGGATACGTAACGGCGGTGTGGGCCACGCCCACTTTTTCAGCATGGTGTAAGACATAGATAAGCCCGAAGGTGAACACGCCAACCATGTGGGCACTTAAAGACAGCAAGAAAAGGAAAAAATAGCGGTAGTTGCGTCGTCCGATACAGTTATTAACCCAAGGGCAGTGGTGATCAAAATCCTGGGGAAACAATAGGAGAGAGAGCGTGATAATGCAAGCATAACTTGGCGTACACACAGGCATTAGCTCAGGAATAACAGGAACGATGATAATAATAAAAATCACAACAACTGTTCTGGATCATAGATCCATTTCTCTTGTATTTCTCTATGTATCTTGTATAAGTCTATGAACTCCTATGCAACAGGTCAAGGGGAGGGACTAGGGTCAGGGGGCGGAGCTTCAAAGGCATCCCTGGACATTAGCCTGAGGTCAGTCTTTGTTCTTGGACCTTAAAACTGCCGGCAAGGAAAGGAGGAAGCGGGGTTTCTATGGCAACTGCTCTCCTCTCTTGAAGGGAGATCCATGCAAGTGGCTTAATGGCTTGCAGAGTTTACCAGCAAATTAACAATACAATGCACTGAATCACACCTTCTTTGAAACGCTGTCTGCCAAGCAGATACTGTGATATTTCTTTTTTGCAGGC